>NC_064303.1:10204374-10479497 GCF_023373825.1 Bactrocera dorsalis | reverse complement strand
CCATTTGTTTACAAATAATTTATCTGGTTATGTAGTATACACAGGTAAAAATAGTAGCGATCAATTAATTGATGCCTAAATAGGAAGAGAATAGTGGAATGAATAATTATGGATAATAAATAATACTAAAAAAATAATAATTTAGATATTTTGATTAAAATAAAGGGAAATTAAAAGAAAATTACAAGAATTAAAAATTATAAAAAAAATAAAATAACAAAAAAAATCTATAAAAAATAATAAAGCAAACAGCTAAATTTCAGCAAAATCGATTCCTCTGTAGTATTTAAGTATTTCTGTTTAGTATTTATACCGTTCTTTTTCATAAAAAGCATTTTTATAAACTAAATATCGAGTATTATGTTAAATATGAAACTTGAATACCCAGAAGTTAACATATAACAAGGATAAGTTGCAAAGTATTATATATAGATGACCAGCGTGGCATGCTGAGTCAATTTGGCCAAGTCCCTCCGTTTCTCTGTATGCATGCGAGCTAATCACTCAATTTTTGAGTTATCGTTCTGAAATTTTGCACCCGTTTTTTCTTCGACAAGAAGCTATTTATTTGTCAAAATTGCTGATATCGGACCACTATAGCATATAGCTGCCATACAAACTGATCATTCAAAATCAAGTTCTTATATGGAAAACCTTTTCATTTTTTGAGCTATCTTCACCAAACTTGGCATAGATTAGTTTTCAAGGCAACACCATAATCTCCGCATATATTATCCAAATCGCACCACTATAGCATATAGCTGTCATATAAACTCACCAATCAAAATCAAATTTTTTTATGGAAACTTTAGTATTTCTGAAGGGTGCTGTGCAACCGAAGTTAACTTTTTTTTGTTTTTATAATTAGTTTGAATTTTTCTTTTGAATTTTCTATTTGAATTATTCTTTTAGTCTTCACTTTTTTAGTTTCAAAACCATCTAACAAGTTTAAAGATATATACAACTTTTTCGCATCAAAAGACTTTTAGTCGTTTTTATTACCCGATTAATTGACGCGTGCCTCAGTTATCTGAATGTTTATTTGAAAACCAAAGAATTCAAGACATAAAAAATATACACATTGCCATAAAAAACCAACGAACTTATAGAGACTGGGTGTGCTTGTAGGAAATAGGTATAGACTAGTGCAGACGCCTTTAAAAGTGATAAAAAAAATAAAGAAATTCATAGTAGATAAAAGCCCATTGGAAACGAAAGTTGAAATAATAAATATTAAGGGAAAAATAATATAAGTGAAAAGGAAGGAAAGAAGCATGGTTGAATTTTGAAGAGTTGGGAATAGCTTATATCAATCGGAAACGAAAGATGAAATAAAAAGCATTAAGGGAAAAATAGTTTAAGGGCGTTAAGAATAATCAATATAATGACAGAAAAGCAGAAAAGTTCTTGTACTTTCTCAGCATTTTGAGTTCAAAAAACACATTTCAACTACCAAGTTTACAACGGCACTTCTTTTCCAAAAATCTCTACTGGCCATTTACCCACAAATATTAAAAATCATGTGACACTCCTTTCATAGCGATTGTAAATCACCAATGATTGACATATTTTTCACCTTAGTCGCACACGTGTCGAACAAATTAGGAACAAAAATATTTAGTCAAAATACTATAAAATATAAGTTAACGAAATCTTAAATTATTACTAATTAAAAAAATCGCTGTCTCGCCCACTTAAAATGAAAGGAAAACACACATGCGCTTTTAATCGCCAAATATTCAACGCTAATACCACTTTATAGCATTATGCAGCGTATTTATTAGGCATTATAGATGATTGAAGAATTCAGCTAATTTAACGGTAGAGCGAAAAGAAAGCAAAATAAATGCTGTAATTAAATTATATTTAAATGCTACATTTCGTACAAATGAGCATGTGAAATTTGGTACACGACAGCTTGAGAATTTATTTTTAAAACACAAATTTAATTGAGTTTGAAGGTGGATTTCCTTTTATTACTCGACATACTATATGTATTATGTATGAATAAATGTGGCTTTTGGTTTCAAGGTAATGAGGTGAATAAAAGGTAAAGTTTCAGAAATAGTGGTCCGATTTGAACAATATATTGGAAGATTAATCAGTTGCTTCGGAAAATAATTTATGCGGAGTTTAGTGAGAATAACTCATAAAATAAAAAAGTTTTCTATATAAGGACTTAATTTTGATCGATCAGTTTGTATGGCAGCTATATGCTATAGTAGTCCGATTTGAATAATATGTTCGGAGATTACATCTTTGACCTGGAAAATAATCTATGCCAAATTTAGTGAGAAAGTCTCATCAAACAAAAAAGTTTTCCTTACAAGGAGTAGATTTAGATTGATCAGTTTGTATTGTGGCTATGTGCTACAGTGGTTCAATTTCGGTAGTTCCGATACAAATGAGCAGCTACTCGCGGAGAAAAGGACCTGTAAAAATTTCAAATCGATATCTCAAAAATTGAGTGACTAGACCGCGTATATATAGGCAGATAGTCAGACTGAAATGGCTAAATCGACTCAGCTCGTCACTCAGATCGTTTATATATAATCTTTATAGAGTTTTCGATGTTTTTTCTGGGTGTTACAAGCTTCGTGGCAAACTTAATACAGCCACAAAGACTATTTGCAACTAATTTCATTGAAACTTCATTTAAAAGTCAGTTACTACAAACGATTGTGCTTATCGATAAATGCTTATACAGTGTTCACACGTTCTACAGCTTAAAGCATGCAATATTTCAATGCAACAGTAGAAAAAAATTATTTATAATAATTAATGCAACTAACAAGTGAGTGAATAATGTAGAGAATTCTTATTCAAAATACAATTTTCACCGCACGCCATCAATCTAACGGTTGCGTAAAAAATTATTTTCAGTTTTTCTAATTTTCAACAAAAAAAAACTTTTTCCTATTTTTTCCAAAAAAAAAATATTTTTCTTATAAAAAAAATTCCAAAAAATTATAAAAAAGTTCGATCATCGATTAGTCATCTCATCGCATAGCAGCTAATCAAATGTTAAACATATAAAAATAAGCTAAAAATGTTGATTACAAATAAACAACAGCTAAATGATAAACTGCTTCGAAAACAAAATAGACAGGCGGGCGGCAGTGTTGACCAATGAAAAATAGAAAAAATTAAATACACCCACGCAACAAGTAGGTATTTAGTTAAAAACAACGTCATAATAGAAAACCTATATGTAGTAATGATTAGCAATAATATACAACAACAATAATGAATGCTGACTGTTTGCTAATTATTTGTGCTATGGAGCAACTAGACCTTTCGCACAAGACCAACGGTGAAAAAAATCGAATAAAATTTAAATTCGAAATATAAAGGGTGATTTTTTAAGAGCTTGATAACTTTTTTTAAAAAAAAAACGCATAAAATTTGCAAAATCTCATCGGTTCTTTATTTGAAACGTTAGATTGGTTCATGACATTTACTTTTTGAAGATAATTTCATTTAAATGTTGACCGCGGCTGCGTCTTAGGTGGTCCATTCGGAAAGTCCAATTTTGGGCAACTTTTTCGAGCATTTCGGCCGGAATAGCCCGAATTTCTTCGGAAATGTTGTCTTCCAAAGCTGGAATAGTCGCTGGCTTATTTCTGTAGACTTTAGACTTGACGTAGCCCCACAAAAAATAGTCTAAAGGCGTTAAATCGCATGATCTTGGTGGCCAACTTACGGGTCCATTTCTTGAGATGAATTGTTGTCCGAAGTTTTCCCTCAAAATGGCCATAGAATCGCGAGCTGTGTGGCATGTAGCGCCATCTTGTTGAAACCACATGTCAACCAAGTTCAGTTCTTCCATTTTTGGCAACAAAAAGTTTGTTAGCATCGAACGATAGCGATCGCCATTCACCGTAACGTTGCGTCCAACAGCATCTTTGAAAAAATACGGTCCAATGATTCCACCAGCGTACAAACCACACCAAACAGTGCATTTTTCGGGATGCATGGGCAGTTCTTGAACGGCTTCTGGTTGCTCTTCACCCCAAATGCGGCAATTTTGCTTATTTACGTAGCCATTCAACCAGAAATGAGCCTCATCGCTGAACAAAATTTGTCGCGAAACACATTTCGAACCGAACACTGATTTTGGTAATAAAATTCAATGATTTGCAAGCGTTGCTCGTTAGTAAGTCTATTCATGATGAAATGTCAAAGCATACTGAGCATCTTTCTCTTTGACATCATGTCTGAAATCCCACGTGATCTGTCAAATACTAATGCATGAAAATCCTAACCTCAAAAAAATCACCCGTTACAATGTGTGTAATAAACATTTACAGTATTTATTGCGTGGCTTGAATTTTGATTTTTCTTTTTGTAGTGAAATTCTGAGAACTGGAGGTTGGCTGTGAAGCGACAACTAGAGAAAACTTGTCGAACATGTGTATGTACTAGTATGTACATATTTACATTTGTATGTTTATGCAGAAGAGTGGCAAAATTTGGAAAACGGAGGTAAAAAGCAAAGAAAAATAATTAAAAGGTCTTAAAAAAATTTAAAAAAAAATTGTAATAAAAAAAATGAAACAAAAGTAAAAAAAAATAAAAAAAATTTATAAAAAAAATGCAAAAAAAAATTTAAAAAAATCAAAATAAACAAACAAACGAATTAAAATACACAAATATGTTTCATCTTAAGCCTGAAACAAAATATTTAAAACAATATCAATATATGTACAAAAAGTTTTCTGCTTAAGTCCAGACAAAAACACAAGCAAATCTACGGATGCTTGATGATGATGGATGGAATTTTACCTTTACTTTTTACAAATCTGCCAAAATGGCTACAGAATACTATAAAATGTATGTATACATACATATGTACATGTTTTTATACCCTAAACTGGGATATAATTGGAACATCCAACATCGAAGACCCACAACTGCATATAGGAAACAAGTGCTTCTATGGAAACTCTCTCATTTGGAGAGATATTTTCACGAAATTTGGTACAGATTATTGCCTAGAACAATACTACATTTTCTCAAGAAATTGTTCACTTCCGATTATTATAGCATATGGTTGCCTTACAAACTGAACTATCGCACACAAAAGGTTGTATAGAAAACTCTTTCATTTCAAGAGATATCTTCACGAAATTTTGTAAAGATTATTATCTAAAGCAATAATGCATTTTCCGAAGAAATTGTTCAGATCGAATCACTTTAGCATATAGCTACCATACAAACTGAACTATGCTAAACTAGTGCTTGTATGGAAAACTCTCTCATTTGAAGAGATGTTTTCACGAAATTTTGTAAAGATTATTGTCTAAAGCAATAATACATTTTCTCAAGAAATTGTTCAGTTAGGATCATTATAGCATATAGCTGCCATAGAAACTGAACTATCAGAAAAAAGTGCTTGTATGAAAAACTCTCTCAATTGAAGAGATATCTTCACGAAATTTTGTAAGGATAATTTTCTAGAGCAATAACGTATTTTCGGAAGAAATTATTCAGTTCGGATCACTATAGCATATAGCTGCCATACAAATTGAACTATAGGAAACAAGTACTTGTAAGGAACCTTTTGCATTTGTATAGAGCATTTGCAGCTTCAGTGCAACCGTTAACGTTTTTTCTTGTTCTATTTTTTTAACGGTTAACGGTTTTCCAGAGTTTGAACTTCTCCTAAAAAAAAGTGTTGGCCAAACTCGCAAGAAAAATTATAAAAGCAGAAAATACACTACATGCAGTACATACATACATACAAATTCTATTAATAACTCATTGTCTTTTATTTTTCAACCCCTCAAGCTATACCCACACTAATATACCATTATTGCACTTCAAAAGTCCAAATCAGATTTATTCTAATTGACTAATACTGTCAATTTCGCGTGTCGCGCTTGCAACCACCAGTGTTCATATAAATTATTAATTTCATATTCATTTCATATATTTTTACCCACCTCAATTACATGTCAATTGAATGTCGGCAATTACGAATGCCTAGCCACATTTGGCAATGCGGCAGCGCTGCCAATCACAGCAATCAGCGGGCGCTGCCAGCGTCATAGCGGCAAAATTCGCCAAATTCGATCAAAAATTGCCAAACACAGAACTAATCTATACTATAATAATATATAAAGGTATCGAGCAACATGGATTATACGTGTAATATACCGCAACGGCGAACACGCCCACTAACCGAAGGCTATTGACAAAATCAACTATACTATATGCCTTTTATATAAGATTTCTTGATTTTTTATTTTTTTTCTTTCGCATCACTGCCACTGTAAATTTACGAGCATGACAATTTTGCTGCTGAGTCGGCAAAAACTCGTGATATTTTGTTGAATGTGGACTCATAACGGTAGTCAACTGTCCAAAAGTCTTGACACTCAGGCGCATAGCATACACTTGTCTTCTCACCAAATGCGTAGAAAAGAAAAATATTTTTATTTTGCTTAAAAATTGAAAACCGGCGGGGAGAGCGGTAAGGGAAAGGTTGTTTATTTACATACATATATAATGTGCGAAAATGTATATATGGAAAAGTATACATACTATTATATATCTCTGTACATATGTATTTTACTACTTTTCAGCTTCATCATGATTATTTATTTTTTACACGCCCACGAAGTTTGAAATATTGTTTTTCTTTCTGTAGTCGATAGGTTTGGCTGTTTGGCATTAGAGAGTAATAAAAAAGGCGAAATATTTGAAAACAAAAAACAGGTGAGAACAAAAATCAAATACAAACAGAAAGCCAAGAAATAAAAACTAAAATTTAGTTTTTGAAAAAAAAAAAAAATATTAGTATGTGCGCTTTCGTTATATAATATTATACAATTATATATTGTCTTCTGTTATCAAATAGTGGAATTTTTTGGACAGAAATATATTTTTAAAAACTTAAAAAAAAATATTCCGACAAGTATTTTGATATATTTTATTGTTATTTATACCATTTAAATATTATCAATATATTATTTTATTTATTTTGTTTGTAATTTATTTTTATTTATTATTAATTTTTTCATAATTTTATATATATTTATTGCATGGATCATACTGGAAACGCACTTTTCCCTACACACAAAAATAGGGCTAGTGATCCAGAACAGACTCTAAGTTTTCCGCAAATTGCCCAGTTTAACATCGAAGAGCTACAACTAGACACTGGCAACCTGAAGGCCAACAAATCACCAGGCTCGGACGGGATCCTATAAGAAATCATAGAAATTATTGAAGTTTTTGAATATTCCCTGAACCCTGGAAAAAACAACGACTGGTGCTAATCAGTAAGGGAAAAGGAGATCCCAACTTGCCATCAGCATACCGTCCATTATGCATGGTTGACACAGCGGGAAAGTACTATGAAAGGCTATTTAACCTAGACTCGAAGCGGCTATCAACGAAGCTGGAGGACTTTCATAAACATGAAGGCATAAATATAGAAGAATAGTGTTGCTGGCGACTTTAGATGTCCGTAGCGCCTTCAACAGCGCTTGGATATAATCAACGATCTCGAAAAAAGCTTTAAAATCCCCAACTACCACAGAGCTATGGAGCGTAGCTACCTTAGTAACAGAAAACTGCTGTACCAAACCAGAAAGGGATCACGACAAATAGCGGTCACATCAGGAGCAACACATGGATCTATTCTAGGCCCAGACTTGTGGACGTCAGCTACGACCGTATCCTAAAACTTGAAATGCCAGACGAATCGTGTTTAATTGGCTAGGCGGACGACTTTGGAGCAGAAATTACAGCACGAGATACAGAAGAAGCACGAAGAAAGCTGAACCTGGTCATGATATGGATGAAGGGTATAGCTCGACTCACACAACCTCGCTCGGAGATGCATTAGCCTACCGAACAGTGTCAGACGCCAATGCCCCAAAAAAGTGTGGCACACGAAAGGAAAAAACTGTGGAAGCTAAAGAAAACATAACAGCAGAGCACAATTGACCGAATAAAAAATAATACCAAGAAATTCGCAGCAATCCTTCCACGCAGCAAAAAGCGGGATCTGGAAACAGATGCGCAGGTGCAAGTCTCTCAATGAGAAAAAAATAAACTGACTTTGTATATTAAAAATTTTAATAACTATTTTTATAATTTTTTTTTTTTACAATTTATTCATTAATTTTTTTAAATTATTTTATTGTTTCATTATTTATAATATTTAGTTAATTTTCATGTGCAATTTTGTTTTTCAATATATTATTTAATTTTTTTTTAATTTCTATTTAAATAATTTTTTTTAAGTTCTTTTTTAAACTAGTTTGTTTTCTGTATTATTTTTTAAATTTTTTAATTAATTTTTTTTTTGTAATAATTTTAATAAAAAGTTATTTTTTTATTGCATTTTTTTTAATTCTTTTATGTTATATTTTTTTATTTACTAAAATTATTTTTTTTTTTTTTTTTTTATATTCTATATATACATATGTATTTTAATTTGCTGTTTATTTAATTTTTTTTAGGTTGTTTTATAAGACTTGTTTATTTTTTGTATTATTTTTTAATTCTTACTTAATTAATTTTTAAAAAATATTTAATTTTTTTAAGATATTTTTCAAACTCGTTTTTTCTCCATTGTTTTTAAATTTTTTTTTATTTTTTGCCATTTTTTTAAATAATTTATTTTCTTTTATTGCATTTTATTTTAAGTTTTTTATATTTTAATTTTAGTATTTACTAAAATTATTATTTTTTTAATAAAGTTTTTTATAATTATTTTTTAGTTGTTTATTTACGTAACTTTTTAGTACATTTTATTAATTTATAAATTTTTCTTTTATTATTTAAAAAAAATATTTTAATTTTTTTTGTTTTTATTTTTTTTAATATTTTTTTAATGTAATTTTTTTATTATTTTTATTTTATAATTTTTTTTCAATTTTGTTCAACTAAATTTTTATAATTTATTTTCCTTTATTTTCCTTTATTTTATTAATTTTTATTTTATTACATATTTTATTATTATTTTTTATATTTTATTAAAGTTTATATAGTTTAATTTTTAATTTAATTCTCAGATTAACTTTTAATTATTTATTTGAGTAAATTTTTCTTTTATTATCTTCAAAAAAATATTTTAATTTATTTTTGTTTTTTTTTTTATTTTTTAATACTTTGTTTAATAATTTTTATTGTCCTGCATTTTTCATATTCCATATTTTTCAACGCTACTGCAATCTTATGCATAAAATACAATCAAACATATGTATAGGTTTATTGCATATAGCGCTATGCAAATTAGCATTTTTTAAATCAAATTCATTTCATTTTTTTTCTTGTTGTTTTTTTGCAGTTGTGCGACAACCAGCCCACGCATTCACGCTTTCACTTTTTTCGCAATTTATTTTATTTATTTTTAAATTATATATCTTGAGCCAACAACCGACTTGGCGAACCCATTGGCCCACCCAACGACCGTCTTGGGCAGACGACGCAAGTACGGACAGCGGCAGGGACCAACAACCCTGGCAGAGACAAATGAATATTTTTAAAAATACGCAGGCACGGTGATAAGACGACAGAAGAAGAGGGAGACCATATCAATGTGCGTGCAATTTAATTTTAAATAAACCTAGACTAAGTATTTATAGGCGTTGAACTTCAATAAATAGTAGTGAAGTGTAAGATTTATATATATTTTCATATTTAAAAAAATTACAAAACTTAAAATTTTAAGTATTTTTAAAACTCATAAAGGCATTAACGCGCAATTTCTTTTAAAGAAAAATTTATTATGGAGTTCATCATTAAACGCATCAAAAGTCAGTTGACGCCAATAAAGCAGCGTAAGTAAGCCGCAGACATATTAAAGAGTTGGCGACTTCACCGCATCTGCCGGCCTGTTGGTCGCGCCGCGTATTGCCAGCCGTTTAAGTGCTATATTTTTCACTTTTTCTCAAGTGTTGATATTCTTTTTTATGTGTATTCAAATGTTTTTTTGCTTTGTTTCGCTTTGTTCTGATTTTTAGTATTTTTCGCTTCTTTTGTTTTGATTTTACGCTTATTTTTGTTTGTCAAAGGCTATCATGTGCGTCACAAGTGGCCCATTAAAATCACATTGCATTACAGAAATTGCGTTGTTTTGTTTGTTTTTCTTTTTTTCTCTCATTTATATGTGTGTTTTTTTCAATTTAGTTGGTTTATGTATGTAATATAATGTTGACATTTTTTGACACTTTTACAATTTACAAGTCAAATTTTTATAATACCAAATAATGCGCACAGATTGAAAATTCTTCAAAGCGCGAGATAAACATTTTGTTGTAATATTTTTTTGCAGTTTTTTTTTTTCTTCATACTGACGTCAAAGTAGTAAGAATTATGTTAAAGTAGATAATAAATTATGCTTGATAATTTACTAGACACCATGCATGCGGTTATTGGCCGATTTTCTTTTTAATGATCGTTTGAAGGCTATGCGCACTCGGCGGGTGCAGCAGCCGCAGCAAGCCATTGACAATGTGCACTCAATATAGGTGCATATGTGTGACCCCATTTGGAAGATAGTTTATATACCCATAGTTATTTAACATTATGTCCATTTAACTGCATAGCAAGAAGTTACTCATACGCCGCGGTGTGCAGGTGCTTTGAATTTTAACAACGGCAGAATAATAACAAAAAATCTTTAATTTTCTTAATAAATAAATTATATAATTAGTTTTAATTATCTAGAAATCGCTAATTATCGAAAATCGGGAAATGTAACAATCGATCGACTATTGAGTTGAATATTTTCTAAATGAAAATATTGCGTTCTTAATTACATATAATTTTGTTTGAAACGCTTTCTTTTAAAGAAAATAAATTTTCAGAACTAGATTGTCTAACTTCTCAAAATTCTGTCTTGCAGTAGAAAAAAATTAGTCTAATGAAAAAAGAATGACATATACAAACATACATATGTATGAAATATATTTCTTTATGAGTACTCATTTTGATTCAATTAGATAAAGTTGTGTTGTTAAAACAGCTGCTTCTGCAGGCGAAAATATTCAAAAATATTAATGTCCCATTTTTGTTAGAATTTTTATGATTTTGTGATTTTTTATTTTCGGTAATATTCGAAAATTAAATTTTTGAAGTAGAAAAAATGCGAAACAACTGATTTTGATATTATGAGTGTGAGCGCTAATATCAAATTTGTGATTTATGTGCCAATGACATGAATCCTGAGTGCACTTATTACGAATACGTTTCGCAATTGAAAAAAGAACAACAACATAATAACAAGAATTC
Source organism: Bactrocera dorsalis (assembly GCF_023373825.1). NCBI lineage: Eukaryota > Metazoa > Arthropoda > Insecta > Diptera > Tephritidae > Bactrocera > Bactrocera dorsalis. Next base: position 10,468,247 of record NC_064303.1, on the reverse strand, counting down.
TACAAAAATTTGAATTTAAATAATAGAAAATGACAATTACCAAACTCAGCTCTTCTAAAAAAATATTCTTAGTATATTATTAGATCATATAACAAAATAATACTATTTCAAAAAATCTGGAAAAATATCAATTTCAAATTTGAAGCGAAATTCTAATTCCTTATTAAATACAAATTTAAATAAAAAATATTATGCTCAAAAAAAAGGATTTTCAAAAAAAAATTTGCATTCGAATTTGAAAAACATAATAATTCATAAAAAATATTTAAAAAAAAATTACTAAATTCGAAGCTGAAAAACACTGTATTTTGAAAACAAAAATTATTTAAAAAAATTACTTCAAAAAAATTATCTTCACAAAAAAATCTCAAATTAATTTAATGATAATTCTGAAGCAACAAACCCTTTCTAAAAAATTGTTAAATAACTATTTTAGAACATTACATTACAATTATTAAATTAAAATTCGAATTAAATTTTTTTTTTCTAAAACAGAGTTTTTAAAAAAAAATATTGCATTCGAAATCAGAAAACATTGAAAAAAGTATTCTAAAAGGAATTATTAAATTCGATTCTGAGAAAAAAAAAATTATTTTCAAAAAAAAATTAATTTTGAAAAAAAATAATTTTCAAAAAAAAATTGTTTTCAAAAAAAAACTAATTTTCAAAAAAAAAATTAATTTTAAGAAAACCAATTATTAAAATTGAACTTAAAAAACTAACTAACTAAAAAAAATTCTGAAACAACAAAGTTTTTCGTAAAAAAAATTATTAAAAGACTATTTTGGAATGCATCGAATTCCTCCGAAGTTTTGGAAACCAAAATCAACTTGTTGGCGCTTTCAAGGCTCCATAAAAATATAATAAGTTCAATTCGAAAAAATTTTAATTTTTCCAAACAAAGTTTTTTCGAAACCTAAATTATTATATTAAATTCGAAACGGAAAATAATTTTCAAAAAAGATTTTTTCAAAAACAAATTATTTAAAAAAATTTTCAAAAAACTAATCAAATTCAAATTTGAAAAAAAACACTTAAAAAATAAAGCTTTTCTCAAAACCAAAATATTAAAAAAATCTGAAAAAAATATTAAATTCAATATCGAAAAACAAATTAATGAAAAAAAAATCAGAAAAAAATATTAAATTCAATATCGAAAAAAATTATATTTTTCCAAGCAAAGTTTTTTCAAAACCCAAATTATTGAATTGGATTCGGAAAAATTTTAAAAAAAAAAAAACTTTTCGCAAAAACGAAATATTTACAAAAAAATATTTAATTCGAATTTAGAAAAAAACTCAAAAAAAAAAACAAAACTTTTCTCAAAAACAAATGCCAAAAAATTAAAAATTATTAAACTCGAATTTGGAAAAAAGTTCTCAAAAACAAGTTTAACATCAATTCCTATAAAAAACTAAATCTCAAAAAAAAATATTTTAAAAACTATTAACTTCTAATTAAAAAAAAATTAAATAACAAAGCTTTTCTCAAAAACAAATTATTAAAAAAAATTAAACTGTTAAATTCGAATTTGAAAAAAAGTTCTAAAAAAGGATTAACATCGATTCTGAAAGAAAAACATATTATTCTCAAAAACAAATTATTAAAAAAAATATTAAATTCGAATTAAAACAAAACTAAAAAGACAAAGCTTTATCTCAAAAAAACAAATTTAAAAAAAAAATATCAAAATTTTATTAAATTCGAATCCGAAAAATAAATTTACAAAAATGATAAATCAAATTTTTTTTCTGGAAAAAATATCAAAATTTTATTAAATTCGAATCTGAAAAATAAATTTGCAAAAATAATAAATTTTTTTTTTTTCAGGAAAAAATTTTGAATTCTCAACAAGAGCTGTTAATAAAAGTAAATTCGAACTAGAGAAGAAAAAATATCAAAAAAAACGGAATTACATATCTATAAAAACGTAAATGTGAGAAAATCAAAATACCTAACCACACTAAATATACTAAATTTTTAATAACAAAATTAACTTATTGTCGCTTTCAAGTCTCCAAACTATCCAATAAACTACAAATAAGCTGCATAATGCACATTAAAACAGCATAAATGTCAGCAACAACACAGACTAGTATTTTTCCTTAAATATGCGTTAAATATGCACACAAATAATGTCAGATTTCCATGTCTACCAGAGCAAAAATTCCAATAAATTACAAAAACTGTGTGCGTCGCTCACCTTTCATGCGTTTCACATAAGACAACGTCTTCTCAATGTTCTTCAACAGCAGCCACTGCATTTTTACTAAGTGTTTGTGTGAGTGCGCTGCTACCAAATTCCGAGTGCGACACTCCCGCTTCCGCAACAACAATGTAAGCCGATTTAATGGCACTTTTATTGTGCGCAATATTTCGTCCCGCCACAAGTGTCTTTTCACGGTTATTTACAACACCGTAGACGACGACATAAAACAGTCAAATGAAGAAACTATGCGCACACACATGCACACATGCGCGCGCGATAATTAGGCAATTGAATATGAAATATGCGCTTAATAAAAACTTTTAATGCCGCATTTAATAATAATACCCAGCAAAGTAAATAATTTCAATAAATTTACTAGCGCTCACAAAAGTTTTATTTGTATGTGGTACAAGTGTGTGTATGTCTAGGTGTGTGTGTTGAAGCGGAAAACAGGAATGAGCGCAGTGCCTGACAGCACACACGCCAAGCGTTCGCTGTTGATCACAACAACAAGAGGTGACGGAAAATTGTCGATGCAATCAGCCGTGCAACAGGAACTACACGAACGTGACAACGACCGCAACAACAAGAACAACAGCTAACACGCGCCCACGCATGCACGCAACCACTTGAGGCCAACGAGAGTTTTTGCTACACTTTTCTTTATTATTATTATTTTTTTTTTTGTTAACGCGCACCATTCACTCCATGTGTACCGTTAGTTTATGCTTGATTTGCAATGCGCCACTTGACATTGAACACAACTAAAGCACAACAATAAATATGCTGCTTGTTGAATGGATTGCAAATGAAAATCGCAAACAAATTGCACGGCACTAAAAGCGTTAACAAAACGGTAGACGAATGAGTGCGGCGGACCAGCTAGCGAACACACGAGAAGCTTGCCGTGTACACTACTGCAGCGCAAGCACTTTCGATGAGGACTGTGACGAGGATAATAGCCAGACTGTGGCTGAAGCACATGCCAATGCAGCAAGGAAGTGCCACACAATTTCACATATACATACATATAACAACAGTTAACAGCCTAGCCGAGTAGAAATATGCGCTAGTGTTGGTTTTTACACACACACGCATACAAATATAAAGACATCTATACGGCAGCATAGTAGCGGGTGTGCCGTAAGCGCGCCATTGGCACACAAAGTCAACCCACGCCGTTGTGTATTAAGGATTTGTTAACAACAACAACAAATACAACTACAGCAAGTACAAAAAAAGTTTCAAAGTAAGCAGCGCTGCCAACGATTACAATCAGCCACAGGTAATACAAAATTAAGGCACACCGAAGTGGTAAAATGTAATCTGCTGCTGACGTCGCCGCCACAGGCGCCACTCGGTGTGACGAAAATACACTTTTACAAAATCATACAAGTATGTATGTGTGTGTTTGTGTGTCACTAAACGGGAGCAGTCATTCGTTTGGAAGCGTACTCCCATTGACGTCATCACTGTGATGACACACTTGCAGCAGTGGCACACAAGCAAAGGCAAAAACAAGAAAGAACAATAACTTCGGCTGCAACGAAGCTATAATACCCTTCATTGTTGCGTTTTTATAGCAGAAAATTTTATAGAGATAGGATTAACTTGATTTTTTTCGAACAGTTTATATGGCAGCTATATGCTATAGTAAACCGATCTGAAAAATTTTATTGCAGATTGTAGTTTCGACTTAAAGAATGGTCTGCGCCAAATTTCGTGTAGATATCTTGTAAAATAAAAATGTTGTTCATACAAGTACGTGAATTTTATCAGTCAGTTTGTATGGCAGCTATACGCTATAGTGCTCCGATCTGAAAAATTTTAATGCATATTGTAGTTTCAACTAAAAGAATGGTCTGTGCCAAATTTCGTGTATATATCTTATAAAATAAGAAAGTTGTTCATACAAGTACTTGAATTTTATCAGCCAGTTTGTATGACAGCTATATGCTATATTGGTACGATCTGAACAATTTCTTCGGAGTTCGTAATATTGATTTGAAAAATAGTCTGTGCCAAATTTCGTGTAGATATCTTGTAAAATAAAAAAGTTGTTCATACAAGTACTTAAATTTTATCAGTCAGTTTGTATGGCAGCTATATGCTAGAGTGGTACAATCTGAACAACTTCTTTGCAATTTGTAGCATTATCATAGACAATTATGGGTACCGAGTTTCAACCAGATATCTTTTCAAATAAGAAAGTTTTCCTTACAAGGACTTGAATTTTATCGGTCAGTTTGTACGACAGCTATATGCTATTGTGGTCCGATATCGACGATTCCGACAAATGAGTAGCATCTTATAGAAAAAACCCCGCCTGCAAAATTTCAGCTAGATATCTCCAAAACTGTGGCACAAACTTCATGGCAAACTTAATATACCCTGTACAGGGTATAATGAAGCGCTACATCAAACCAGCAACAACCAAACACACATAGTCACACGCGAACCATTTACACGTACAAGTGGTTATTTGCGGATAGACGCATTATGTTCTTGTTTTGTTGTTGTTGTTGCTTTAAGCTTCGTTGTCCTTTTTTCGCTTTTGCTTCCGTTCGTCGTTTTATGTAGATTTCAACGCTTGTGTTGCGCTTTTTTCCTCCGGATTTGCCTTCATCGTCGGTGACGCTTGGTGCCAGGCCCGCAGGCTTTTTCGGCGCGCATTGACGTCCTTTTAGCTGTCAGGGAGGCAAGGCTGTGCTTACTCGTGCTCCTTTTGTTTGTAAGCTTTGATTGTCCCTATTGTTCGGTGAATTGTACACCAAAATAAGCAAAACAGCGTGGAGCATGGAAATTTTCGGTATATTTTTGTATACAGTTGCTGGTATTTATGGTAGTGTGGGATTGGAGTGGGTAATCTGAGCCGCACAGTAATTTTGGTAAAGCTAAATATATTTGCTTATGTTTAGCAGGACTACTCTCAAACTAGTAGACGTAAGAGTGATTTTAATACTAGTTTAAAGTTCCTTTTGCATTTTAACTACTTATATTTGGGTCTGCTACAGCTCTAAATATAGACCGTAAAGAAGTAATATGGATCTTGTTCGGGATTCCTTTGTATTCGGCAATAAAAAATTAATTCCGACATTTTACCTCACCTTACTTTTAACTTTACTTCATTTCAACCAAAACAAATTGATTTTTGAAAATTTTTGATTGTATAGAAGGTTAGACTTTAAGATCCGAAATCATTATTCGATTGTTTAATATTGAAAAAAATATTTACTCTGTTCAATCCGTTGTAGTGTCGAAGTATTTCGGTAAGTGAACTTCGGTACTCAGAACACTATATGCGTTTTTTCGAAACTGCCTTTTTCGAATAGGATGACGATGGCCTTCCGAGACTATATACATACTTGAAGATTATCATACGTGTTGACTTGAAATTTCAACTGTGTCTTCAGAGTAATATGATCTACTAGAAGCTGACATCTTTTATAGTGAGAGTCACAAAGAAACATGCGCGATTTTCGAACAGTCCGTTTTTTTATAGCTCAAATGGTAACCTCAAAATTAGTTAAGGGGATAACAATAAGGAAATATGCATGAGAGCTGTCTTTATTAGTCGAACATATTCTCACATAAAACAGGTTTACGTGTTAATCGAAAGTTTCAGTTTCTTAACGTTTTAAAAAGAGCCTCAAAATAACCTTCTGATAACCTCAAAATATATTCCAGTGTAAAAACGGTACCATAAAATCAAATATTTTTTTATTGAACGTTGAAAAAATAAGTAGCTTTTTACTTCCAAGGTAACCTCAAAATTTTATGGAAAGGATTATAAAGTACAACAGCGGCTTGTGTGATCATCAAAAACGATACAACAGAAACCATTTACATTGATAAAAAAATTGAGTTTTGGTTATGAAATGGTTATATATTGGTTATATCTGACAGCAGAAGCTGAAAATTTTATGCTACATATATCTACTTATAATATGATGTAGTGAATCGTAAGTAATAACAAAATCAATTTTGATTTTTTTGATGATTAGTTGTTTTGCATTTCAGGTGACGATATATAACTAGTATAAGAACTAATATATAGCCAATATCTAACTAGTATAATAACCAATATATAACCGATATCTAACTAGTATAATAACCAATATATAACCGATATCTAACTAGTATAATAACCAACCAAGTTTTGATATTTTACCCTTACAAAGCTGATATTTTCTATAAAATACTTGCTGCAATTTAGGTCTGTTCACTGCAATAAATCACCCACCTACATAAATACATGCCTCTGAAATCAAATTCATAAATATAATCTTATATGTATGTTTGCCTATACTCTTGAAGGACAAAGCTTATGACGCTTACTCCTTATGAATATGTATATTAAATTCTATTTTTGAGCTAAGGTAAAGCACATACCGAGCTTTGGGATAATGCCCTCTAATTATGTTCCAATGTGGGTGTTGCTTTGATACTTGCAGTATATTTTTATAAGGCGATGCGTCATTAAAGCGCATACGCTGATTATAAGGTGAGCATTGAAAAAGGTTCAGGGGTGATATAATAATGCATAATCAAAAAAAAATGCCATAAAAATTTGTGCGAAGGCGGATGAAAGAAGCGACGCATGCGAGGATTAAAATTATTTGCTTTCAGGAAATAATTACGTATGTATTAAATATATTAAAAATACCTTAAAATTAAAAATAAATATTTTTGATAACTTTGACTTTAGAATTAATAAGAGGAAGATATAAAAAGTAGGGTTAATTCTATACTGAACAGGGTACGTTAAGTTTGTCTTTATTTATAATATATGTAAATCCCCCAGAAGCAAGACAAGCTGAGTCGATCTGCTATGCCTAGATTATTATTTTTCGAGAGAAAGGTTCTGCGGAAGATTTATAGTCCTTTGGCATTGGCAAGGGCAAGTTCGATATAACGATGAGCTATACGACGACATCGACATAGTTCAGCGGAATAAGAGACTACGGTTCGCTAGCTAGGTCATGTCGTCCGAATAGACGAAAACCCTCCAGCTCTGGTAGTATTCGATGCAGTGCCCGCCAAGGGAAGAAGAGGAAGATCTCTACTCTGTTGGAAAGACCAAGTAGAGAAAGGAAGAAAGAAAGGCCTGGCTACTTTGGAATCTCCAATTGGCGCCAAACAGCGAAAAGGAAGAACGACAGATATTATTTTCTAAGGCAACGCTATAGTCTCCACAACTATCGTTCTGATCGCAACCTCCATACAAACTAGACCATCAAAATCAAGTTCTTGAAAAAAAAAAAATTTTTTCTTTGACAAGAAATCTTCTCGTAATATAACATGAACTTAACATTCTCCGAACCTGCTGTTCCGAGAACTTTTATGAACCCTGCCACATCAGCAAATCATTCAAACGACGTAATATGCAAACTATATTCAAACAAGTCACAACTTATTCTTATAAAAAAAAAATATTTACATCAAGTCACCCAACTATGCAATGATGCAATGCAAATTCAATAATAAATATTATATAGTAGATTATATGTATGTATATATGTAAATGAGTTTGCATAAATGCGACGACGTAAATCACAGCATGGAATATGACAAAAACTGCAGCTGTCACTTCCATGCGCTCGTAATTTTTGACTAGTGACAACTCTCACCATATGTATACATACATACTATGCATACAAACGAGTATATTATACAATAAATGCGCTTAATACATTTATTTATTTATATGAGCAAGCAGCGTCAGCATGGCAGTTGCTACCTACATTGGAACCGGCCACCCGTCTTGCGCGTGGTACTTACAAGCCGCAATACATACTCACAAGAAAACACACATACATACATACAACACGAAGTTAAGTTCATGAGTACTAACATCATAAATATACATATTTACATATGTAGGTGCTTGTTCTCTGCATTGTATGTATTTCATTTATATTTCTTTATTTATTTATTTCCATTTATTCAATCAATACATAAATACATTCATACATTTGAGCGCGCTAAAAATAGCTCAAAATGGAAGGAGAAGAAATGAAGCATACTGTCGTCGCAACACCGCTGGCAACGGCGACAAAGTCTGCGCTGCCTGTGGAGCTAGCGACAACATTATTTAAACCGTTGTATTGTGTTGGTAAATTGTATTTATCCAAGCATAACGTAGACCGAAGCAAAGAAAGTGAGTTTCGTGAAATGAACTGGCTTTCAAACTAGTGAACTTGTAACTAGTTGCCAAGAAATACAAGAAGTAACATTTTTTGTTTTTTTTTTATAAATATTTTGTTAAGAAATTTATTTAAGGCTAAGTTTAAATTAAATAATAAACAAAATTTTTAATTAAATGATTTGAGAAATTTTTTATTTATTTTATTAGTTTATTAAATTTTTTTTTTAATTTTTTTAATATTTATTTAATTAAATTTTTTAAGAATATTTTAATTTATTTTATTTTATTTTTTCATTGTCAAATAAATTTAACCAAGACCAAGATAAAATTTTAAATATTCTTCTGATTAAATTTTTGAAATTTATTTTTTTTTAATAAATAAAACTTAAAAATTAATAAATACAATTTTTTACATTTATAAAATTATTAAATATAGTTTTTAATATTTTTTCATAATTTTCTTTAATTAATTTTATTTTTTGTAAAATAAATTTAGCTAAGGCTAATATTAATATTTTTGATTAAATTTTTTAAATTTGTTTTAAATTAAATATTTTCTTAAAAAATTGTATTATTATATTTTTAAAATCATTTTTTTTATAATTATTATTATTTTTTTATATTTTAATAACGTTCTTTTTATAAAATTTTTTTTCTTAAAAAAATATGTTATTATATAATATATATTTTTTTAATTACTATTTTTTATAGACTTTCTTATACAGATTTTATGTTAAAAATTTTATTATTTTAATTAAAAATTTTTTTTTAATTATTATAATAGTTTAAAAAAACTTTTGAAGGTTTAAAAAATATTTTTGAAATTTTTTAAATGAAATACTTTGTTAAAAAATGTAATAAACCAAATAAAATTAACATAGGCTAATAATAATATGGTGTTAAATACTTGATTAAATTGTTAATATTAATTTTTAATTAAAAAATTTGTTAAAAATTTTATTATTATATTTTTTTTAACATTTTGTTTTAATTATATTAATAATTTTTAATAAAATTATTTTTTTATTATTATTATTTTTTTTAATTTTCACTACATTTTGTATGTTTAGTATATTAAGTATTTTGTTAAATAAAATTATACTACACTAATGTACTTTTTTTTTTAGATTTTCAATACATTTTCAAAGAAATATATTTTTTTTAATTTTATAATAAATAATAAATATTTTTTAAAATAATTTGTTCATAAACTAAATCATTTTTTTGAGCACAATGGATCTAACACTGGCCTAAACCTGCTCTGCGGCAGCTTCCAAGATGACGGAACCAGAACCATGCATCGCAGTAGGGTGCCACGCTCTTAAGGAGCTGCTACGCACGGAGGAGAGAGTGGAGCGGGAACAGCACTGGCAGCAGGCAGCAGGAATACACCACGCCAAGCTGCTTCTAAGAGGGTATAACCTCTCAAGGTTTAAGGATATAACAACCTGCCTCGTGAAAAATTCCGCCTCCTAGTCGCGCTCTACATAGAGCAATGCAGGCTCAGGGAGCACTTGTCCAATATGAGCATAGCCTCTTTCGCAGTCTGCCGGTTCTGCAACAAGGAACAGGAAACTCCAGTACACCTGATTCTGGATTGTCCAGCAATTTGCAGAAGCAGACTTAATGCCCTAGGTTCCATCTATGTGGACAGGGATCACAACACCTTAGTTGCGCCCAGCAGGCTCCTGGAACTATTCAGAATGCTGGACCATGGTGACCATGTGTGATATAGGAGAAGGCAGACTAGACCCTAGGTCGCAGTTATTAACTATCTATCTATAATCATCCAACCAAATAATTTTTCAAAATCTCCCAAAGGCACATTTTTTTTAATTTTTCAAATTAAATAGTTTTTTTAACATTGTATGTATATATAACAAATATTTTTTACTTTCTATTTGAAAATATCTAATAAAATTATCGAATATGTTAATAATTTGTATTTTTTTTATTAAAATCAATTTTTTCCGGAGCCAATTTTTCATCGGCACTGAGTATATGAATATAGGGAAACAGCAATAGCAATGGCAAACAGATGAGGTAATGATGGATAATTCTATCAAATGAATCCATCAGCAGATTAATCATATACATGGCATATGATTGAACGGCTCATGATATATGATTGAAAGATGCTGATATAAAATGAGAAATAATTTACTTATGTCTTTATACGAAATGTTTTACAAACTAGTCAACATTCCAATGGGCATGACTAGCTCTAACTGTCGACATTTCCTAGCAGCATTAGTACTATGAGAATATATATACTTGTATATCTCGATATAAAAAGATCCCACTGCAATCACAAATGATTATAATTATTTACGTACTTGCCATCGCCTCGCATTTACTCAAGTACGTATCATCATCACATTATTAGCACAGCAGCAACATGCTGCCACCGCATTGAGCACAATTGCCCTCATTAACAGCGAACACTGATGGAAGCTTTACGCGTGCGAACGAATATATTTTTATGCTCCACGCGCGTAATTACAGGACAACAGCGAGCATAATGCTAAAAATTGCTGTTGTCTATCAAGCTATTTTTATTATGAACTTCGTGTTGCTGTGCGAACTTTGTAATTTTATATTTAATGGTAATAGGTAAGATAATATGGTCGTGTGTCTTGCTAAGTTGCAGTCACTAATTTGAGTATAACAAATTTAGATATTTAATTGGAGGATTAAAGGCAACTTATCTATGAAGTAAATGGAATTGAATATGGAAAAAATATCATGCGGAAAAAAGTGAAATATATTTCTTTTGATATTTTTGTAGTCAAAATTTAATCGATTAAACCAATCTAGTGAGTCTTGTGCTACAAATATTGTTACAAAATTAACATTACATGCAGTGAGGAGAACTGAACAACGCGCTGGCAGCATATTTGGTCCAACAAATTCAAGCGGCTGCTCCAGTAACGCGGTCAGCAACTTGAAAGGTTCCTTAAAATATGTCACCCAAAGAGCAAAATTACAAAATCTATGCACAAATTTCCAAATTTTCCCCAAAAGCTCAACGTGATCACCATGCAGCCACAAAAAAATCTCTGCTTTGAGCAAATTAGGCCCAACATATTCAAGCCGCTGCTTCATGAAAAAAAATGTTATTTTTGAAGAAGCAAAATTACAAAATCTTCCAAATTTTTTCCAAGGGTTCAACGTGATCACCATACAACCATAGAAACTTGGAGGTTTTCAAAAAAACTCTCATTCCAGCAGCTTGCTTAATATCACCAGAAACTATGCGTGCTATTGATCCAAGGCCGAACTGTTTGAGGGCTTGTGGGAAAGCAACAGGTGAGCATTTGAAATAAAATTGTCTAATATATGTATACTAATAATATATGTATACTACTAGTCTAATATATGTATACTATTAAATTAAATTTACTTTAATACCAAGAATATCATAGTCTCATTTTTATGACGGTCTGAACTTGTAACAGAACTTATGGCAGGTCATAGTATTAAATTTATGCAAGTTGTTTGTTCGATACACCACTTCACAAATTTTGTCTAATTAAAAAAAAATAAATTCTAATTATTTCTAATTTCGATCTCAACGATATGCCAACTTGTTAAAGAGAAAGAGAAACTGTATAAATATACTGGTTTTAGGCGCAAAGCTTTGCTCTTGCCATTTATGCCATAAATGGTCTAAAGCATTGAAATGGGTACGCGAAATAAAGATGAATATGAATTCACAAATCCAGTCACGAATTGACGAAACTATAAATCTTAATTTTAGTATGTATTTATTTATTTTTTGTATTACAAAAAAAATTATATTTTGTTATAAAATAAATAAATTATCTGCGAACTCAAATTATACATAGTTCCCAAAGCCAGAGATAGAACTGCGCTATATCCATAAACTGATTTCTAGTATTCAAATGTACTGCATTAGAATTATTTTACAGTTATTTTATAGTCGCAAAGCGTTTATAGACAACAATTCAAGCTATAAATTGCCATGTAATTAATTTTCGAAAACCAAATAAGCTGTAATGACTTTTGGGTGAGGATTAATATTCTATGAGTAATTTTTGTTTATTGATAGTGAAAAGAAACCAAACATTTATTGCACTTTTGTTCGGAAAGATTTTGAAATATCTAAATAGGTTAAACTTACCTATTTATAATTTCATTTATGTTTCTCATATTTTCGAAAAAATAATTTTCTATATTTGGGTAGGTTAAAAAGAATAGTTCGTAACCTAAAATGCAAAATAACGTAACATCACCTTGAATAAGTTTACAGGTGAAGGAAAAACGTTAAAATAAAAACCACTCACACTGAAAAAAAATTTGAGTTTTGGTTATAAAATGGTTATCTGTTGGTTATCATACGGTCAAACTGAAAAAAAATTGAGGTTGGGTTATAAAATGGTTATATATTGTTTATTATATCTGACAATGATTTTCGATTTGTTTTTGATGATACGTTTATTGGCATTTCAGGTGACGACTTATAATCAATAAATTTTTATTATGATTTTCATAATAAATTTGATTTTATATAAATTTTTGGGCAGTTTTGAAAAAAAATTAATTTTTTACAATTTTAATACTTTTGCGTAAAAAAAAAATATTTTCGAAATTTTGTTCGAAACCACTTATTCTATGTCTGCAGTTCCAAAAAATAGTTTCAAATTTTTTAACATTTTTATTTTTTTCCTAAAAAAAATGCGAACAGAGGAAACCTATAAGGAGGAGGAGGAGAGAGAATAAGCCTTGACTTAAACAAGAATTAAGGGAAAATAACGGTAGAAATTATTGCGAGAGTTTCAGCTTTGTGTTTAAAAAAAATTAAGTGAAATATTTATATATTATTCAATAAAAATAAATATAATTTTTAATAAAAAAAGATATGAAAAATTCCATGAAACCATGAAATATTCAAAGCTTCGCCAGCTTATTTAAGTATACATTCATATGTATGAATATTTAAACATGCGGAAAATATTTTTTAGAAGCAACATTTTGAAGCTAATCTTTTAACATGACCCTACCAATAAATATTTTCAATGAAAATATAATAATAACATATAAAATACTATAAAAATATACAAAAAATAATTTCAATAAAAATTTTTAACAATGTATATGGGGTATTCCATACCAAATCGACCACTTGTGAACCCGACCCCTTCTGAAACTTATCCATCCTTTTCTACCCTTTGAAAAACATTTTTGAGAATTTTTTCAAAAATTTTTGTCCAACTTCAAAAAAGTTATGAATTATGAATACACATAACTATAGAAATGTATAATAAATTACGTTTAAAGAAAAAATATTTTGAAAAATTTTCAGATATTTGCCCAATTATTTTATACTAAATATTTTCAAAACTGCAAGAAATTTTATTTTTTTTCGAAAAAAAGCTCTTAAATCAATCAAAGATAAGTTAAAAACACTTATCTATTTTTTTTCTTTAAATTACGAAATTTTTAATTTTTTTTCGAAATTATGATTTTTTTTTTTAATTTTAAGAAATTTTGAAATTTTTACACAATATTAATTTTATTACCAAATTCTGAAAACTTTACGAAATTTTTCAACTTTTAGCAATTCTGAAATTGTATGAAGTTTTTACAAAATTTTATTTTTTTTACAAATCTAAAACATTTACGAAATTATGACAATTTTCTTAATTTTTTACAAAATTTGGAGGTTTTAAAATATTTAATATCACCTATTTATTATATCTTTAGAATAACAAAGTTTTAAAATTTTTAAATTTTTGCGTAATTCTGAATTTTTACGAAATTTTTACAATATTTTGAAATTTTTAGGAGAATCTGAAACTTTCCCAAAATTTTGAATTTTTTTAAGTTTCGGAAGTTTTACTAAATTTTGAAATTTTTACAAAATTTAGAAATTCTGAAATTTTTAAAACCCTTACTTATTTTGTCTTTAAAGTAACGAAGTTTTGAAATTTTTTCGAAATTATGAATTTTTTACGAAGTTTAGAAATTTTTGCGAAACTTCAATGATATTTTGAAATTTTTACGCAATTCTGAAATTTTTACAAATTTTTAACTTTTTACAAAATTTTAAAATTTTTACAATAATTTGAAATTAAAAAAATTTAAATTTTTAAATTTCTGAAATTTTCAAAATTCACACCAAAATACCAAACAATTTTTTTTCACTCACCAATAGTGCCCATTTTAGCCGCCACACTGCTCCAGTTTACTTATGAACCGATAGGATGTCTCCAAGTATGTTGTATGTGTGCCGGCTGGCAGGTTTTTAAAAACTCTACTCAAACGCTTAACGGTAGACGTTTCTTGTACGTTGTACCACAACCACAAGATTTGTGGCTTTAGCAATTGGTTAGTCAATTTGGCAATGAACTTGACAAACAGAATAATATTTTGGGCTCAAGTTGTAGTCACACACAATTGACAGTTATAGTAGCAGTACTTGTGCTCGTAAACTACGGCAATTATTTTAAATAAACAACAAGTCTGTCTGTCGGCGACGATACCATAAACACATATGTAAATTTGTATGTATGGAAAATATTCGAAAATTAGCGCCAATTGTAAAATAAATTACAAAAATATTTTCCAAAAAAAATCAAATTGAGTGTTTACACAACAAAAGTTTTCGAAAACCAAAATTTGCGCAGTTTTAAATAAATATTTGGTTTTTATTGTAAATAGT
This sequence comes from Bactrocera dorsalis, assembly GCF_023373825.1. Classification (NCBI taxonomy): domain Eukaryota; kingdom Metazoa; phylum Arthropoda; class Insecta; order Diptera; family Tephritidae; genus Bactrocera; species Bactrocera dorsalis. Next base: position 10,453,205 of record NC_064303.1, on the reverse strand, counting down.
TGGTTGTTTTGCGAAATTGTTTTTGTAGTAAATTATTGCGGTGATTTTTTCGTAGGGTTTTTTCAACTTTATTTGGTTTAGTTTTTGTTTGTTTTTAATTTTTTTATTTTTAATTAGTTTTCGTAAAAACTTTTTTTCGGTTTGTTTAAAATATTCACACAATTCACTTTTTGTTAAAATTTTTTTATGTAAAATTTTGTTTACAAAATATTTTTTCTGTCAAATTTTTTTTTTACAAAAATTTTTTTATTAAAATTTTTTTCTGTCAAAATATTTTATATTCAAATTTTTTTATTTCAAAATTTTTGGTTTGTTTAAAAATTTGCTTTACAAAATCGCAATTCGTTTTCGAACCGAGTATGTTTTTTATCGTAAAAAAATTACTTTCACTTTCTGCTTCGAATTCTTAGCGCTGTCTTAACAACACAGTCTTCCAACGGTAAATGTTCAAAATTCTACACGAAGATACACTTTTATATTGCATGCAGTTCGCTTACTTTTTTATTTCATTTGTATTTTCTTGGAGAGCGCGCATTTAGCATTCGGCTAGCGAGAGTTTATATTTTCCGTTAATATTCGTATTGTATTTGTTGTGTGTTTACGCTGCTACTGTTGCTGCTGTACACGCACATTATGCCTTTGCCGCCTCCAAACACTGTGATTTTATATGTGCGCAGGAATGATTTGCCAAATCAACAACACAACAGCGACGAAAACCGAAATCGCGCAAGGAACACGAACCGACCAACGATGGAATAAACGAACGACGCCGACTAAACGACTAACCGACCGTAGCAAGCAAGCAACCCGCCGCACGCCAGCTTACCCCGCCGCAACCATTTATATTTTAACAGCATACAGACAATAACAGAACTAACGGTAAATAAAAACACAAAACAAATACACTGTACGATTGCCAAAAATCAAAGCAAAGGAAAACGCACGACTTGTCCAAAGCAACAGCAGTGCCAGCAACAGAAGCAGAAGCACCGCCAACAGCAACCAGTCTAGACTCACACACATGTACATATATACACGCATATGTATTGTACGTACTTCAAAAGCAAAGCTCCTTATTGCCGCAAGCAGAAAGCTCTCGCTTGCCGCTGCTTAGCAAACAGCAAAATCAGCTGCTGTCAGCTACTGCTAGCAGTAAAAGTTGCGTTGCGCATGGCGTATGATGAACATTATCTGCATGCGTGTGAAATTAGCGGCTTCACTGCTGCAAAATCACAAAATAACTATGAGTTGCTAGTGCTTGCACATGCAAATCAGCGTTCATTTATTTACGTTAAGTAACGGGCAAAGGACACACGCCGCCTGTGCTCATTACGTAGCGTTAGCGACATAAGCGATTAGCTTAAGTGGTATGCGAATTGTCTGTATGTTATGTAGTTATTTACATAACACTTATTTGCATATTTGTTGTGCTTTGTCGTTGTTGTATAATAGGCTCTTCAATTATGTGCCGACGGCCTAATATTGCGTAACTTTGAACTCAATGCTAGCTTTTGATTGATGTAGTTACGAGGCGAATATGAAATGTGAATAAATCACAAATTAACAGTGATGTACTAGGGTGGCCACAATTTTTGTAATTTGAAAATATAAAGCTCAAAAAATCCATTTTTTATACGTTTGCAACTTGTTGCTACAGAGTATAAAACTAATCGATATAGATATAAAATTAAGTATATATGTACAAATGATAAGGATGACGAGACTAGTTGAAACCCGGGTGACTGTCTGTCTGTCTATCCGTCCGTACGTCCATTCGTGCAAGCTGTAACTTGAGTAAAAAACGAGATATCTTAATGAAACTTCATACGGGCGTTCTAGAAAAAAAAAATACTGGACTACATTCACGCCCACAAAACGGCCATTAACCGAAAACTTACAAAGTGCCATAAACTAGAACTCTAATTTGGAACAGGAAATCGCAGTTGCAAGAAGCACCTGTGGGAAAAAATTTTTAAGAGTAGGCGTGGCTCTGCCCTTAATAAGTTGAATGTATATATCTCCTATGCCACGAAAGCTACAACAACCAAAATTGTCTTGCCATGAAGGTGGTCATCAAAAGACTGCAACGTCACGTGAGATGGTTCGCAAAGTGAAGAAGCGACTTGAGCGAAATCCACGACGAAGTGCTAATCGAATGGCTAAAGAACTGAAAATATCCGATCGCAGCATCCGAAGCATATTGAAAAATGAGATCAAGGTCAAGCCTTACAAGTTCCAAAAAGCCCATGATCTCACACCGAAGCAGCAACAAGTAAGACTTGAGAGAGTGAAGCAACTGCTTTTGAAAGCGGTCAAATTCCGAACATTATGTTTTTTGACGAAACAATTTTTGCAATTGAGCAATTCGTAAACTCTCAAAACGATAGGGTTTACTTGACCGATCGTTCATATGAGAATCTAGGTCATCAGTTGGCCACCAGGAGGCAGCACCCGCCACAAACAATGGTTTGGGCCGCTGTCACCGCAGATGGGCGCTCTCCAGTCTCACAAAGCGCGAGTGAAGCAAGAATGGCTGCAAAACAACGTTCCGAACTTCATTATGACCACAGAATGGCTCTCGAATTCACCAGATGCGAATCCAATGGATTATTCTCTCTGGGCCATTTTGGAGAGCAAGTTCCAAAATAAAAAATACACCAGTCTCGAGATGCTGAAAAAAACCATTGTCCGTGAGTGGGTCAAGATACCGGCAAGTCACATTCGGGCAGCTTGTGATTCGTTTTTTGACCGTTTCAAGGCCATAGTTAAGACAAAAGGTAGTCATATCGAGCAAAAGTGAATTGGTCCAGAATTTATGATTATTTTTACACATTTTGTATTTTAAAATAAATAAAAATATTTTTCCAAACCGAATTTATGGATTGTTTATAGGATACACTTCGGGTGCCAGACCCTGTAGTTACAGAACATATTTTACTCATAACGGTATATTTTTGTGCCTAAACTAGCTACAATTGGACGAAAACTTGACCTAGCCACCATATAACTGTTATCAGTTATTTCGAATATCCAGCTGACTTTGCTCGAAATAATTGGTGATTGTATGTGAGGTACCTTAATGAAACCCAGGGAACGTTTTTTTAGTATCATAATAGTTTAATAGATAACATCAGGTCGGTGCTACTCCAACTCCCTTATATCACATATAATGATTGTCGTTACTCTAACAAACCTTATACCGAATATGTCGGCAATTATACATATATATATATTTCTGGCCTAGGCAACACTAAGTGTTGCCAGGTGCAATCTGACATTTCCATTGGAAAGTTTGACATTTTTTAGCATAACATCACTCAGAACGTTTTGTCATTTAATCGTGAATTGTTTTATTTACAGGGAATTAAGAAATTCATCTCGGCCAAAAAAATGGAACTAACTTGTGAACATTTTCGTGCGATCATTTTTCACAACTTTCGACGTGGATTATCACGACAAGAGTGCATCGATGAACTAAAATCTTTGTATGGCTATGAAGCACCATCCTATAGCACTGTGAAAAACTGTTACAACGAATTCAATCGTGGCCGACGCTCGCTCAAAGACGAATTCCGTGAAGGTCGTCCAAAAACAGCACGTGAACTGATAATGCAAGACCGTCATGTAACATACCTTCAGATAGAGGCATGCCTATGCATTTCTCCCACCAGCATACATTCGATATTGCATGAACACCTGGCCGTAAAAAAGGTTTGTTCTCGTTGGATCCCGCACAATTTGACAATCGCGTGAAGATTGGCGTAAAGAAATGCTGAAAAAATACGATCGCGGTGCTTCAAAAGATGTTTATAAGATCGTCACAGGTGACGAATCATCGAACCATGCATATGAGCCCGAAACAAAACAGCAATCGACCGTGTGGGTCTTCCAAGACGAGCTAACTCCATCGAAAGTTGTTCGTTGAATAAGCACTTCGAAGCAAATGGTCGCCTGTTTCTTCGGCAAAACTGGTCATGTGACGACTGTTCCGCTTGAGCAACGTAGGACGGTTAATTCTGAGTGGTACACCGCCAATTTGTTTGCCTGAAGTCTTCGGAGAAATTCGAAAAACGAACAGGAGAAGACGAATCATTGTGCACCATGGCAATGCGAGCTCTCACACATCGGCTCAAACCAGCGCCTTTTAGACCGGCCAAAACGTCGAATTGATGGGTCATCCGCCGTACAGCCCTGACTTGGCACCCAATGACTTCTTTTTATTCCCACACATCAAGAAAATACTGCGTGGAGGTGTCTCAATCGGAGTGGAAAAGGTGCTTCGAAAATTGATTTGAGCGCATGCAAAAGTGTATAAATCTTGATGGAAAATATTTTGAAAAACAATAAAACCATTTTCGTTGATAAATATTCCTATTTTCATTATTAGGCCAGAAATATATATAGCAGCCCTCGCATTATATGCATATCCAAAACTGCTTGGATTCCGATCCTCTGATTGATGGTTTGCATCTTGAGGTATTTCCCTGGCTTTTATTCTTGCAAGTTGCAAGAGTATAAAATGCTCGGTTGCACCCGAACTTAGGCCTTCCTTACTTGTTTTAATTTGAAATTAGAAAAGGTTTTATTAAATTGAGAGTTATGCTTAGCATATTTGGAATGATCCGATAAGCAAAGGAGATATTGAAGGATATAATTTTTATAAAAAGTAAAAATTTAAAATGAGAGATGATAGGTGATAGATTGAGATATAATATCCAGAACAAAGAGTGTCCTCAACATTGATTCTTCAATGATGAGTTAGCGTTACGAGTTTTCGAGAAAAAGTCTTGCGGAAGACTAAGGTTCTTTGCATTGGCAACGTTGAATACCGAAGTCGATGGAACGATGAGCTGTACGACATATACGACGACATTCACGTAGTTCAGCGAATTAAAAGACAGGGGCTACATTGGCTAGGTCATGTCCGAATGAATGAAAACTCTCCAGCTTTGAAAGTATTCCACACAGTATCCGCCGGGGGAATCAGAGGAAGAGGAAAACGCCACTTCGTTGGTGACACCAGGTGGAGAAGGACCTGGCTTCGCTTGGAATATCCAATTGGCGCCAAACAGCGAAATGGAAGAACAATTGGTGCGCTGTTTTAAACTCGACTATGACCGCGTAAACTGTGTCTACGCCAATAAAAAACAAAAAGATTTGAGCAGAAATTGCGGCATTCGATTTACCTTTATCTATGATTTCTTGAATGCTAACAAAAACGCTTCACAATAATATAAATAAAAAACCTCAATATTTTCAATAAACACGAAATTTCTCGAGTAAATAAAAGAGTCTGATATTTTCGAATGTGATGACAGTTGAATAAAAAGCACAACTTATGAGAATTAGGCTAGTTCCAAGAAGCGATTTACCTTGGCGCGATGCTGGCTAGCCATTTTCATATATTCTTCAACATTTATAAAAATGTCAGTTGGATTAGTGAAAAATTAAAAGGAAGATGATGATGAGGATAGATTGTACTTTCTGATGACCTTGGATACTAAAGACTTATTGGAAACATTACAATGTTTTTAAGAGGCATGAGATGCAGAAATGTAAAACTTTACAATCTAAAAAAAACTAAGATCACATATCATATTTATTTTCTTTACAAAAATTTTGTTAAATTCTTGCACCGCAAAATCAAAAATAAATGAAAAAATATATATTTCTACTCTTAAATATTTTTTGATTGAGTTTCGAAAATCACTTAATTGTATATATAATACTTGTTCCTAATTATTCGTGTTTTATCAACAATTTAGTCTGAAAAATGCCGCCTAAATCAAGCCAACACAGAATTGTTTTTTCTCGGAAGTGTCTACTAATGCGTGAAAGGCAATTGCTAATTTTCGCTTTAACAAATTTTTGTAAATGCTATTTATATCCGCCCACTTCATTTCTTATTAACACTCAATAAATGTCTTATATAAATACATACATATATCTAAAAGATTTATGAATTCCTGCGTGGAAGTAACAAAGGCGAAAGAAAAAAAATCTTCTTAAATACTCGAAATCAAGCAATACTTGTCTGTACTCTTTTGATGTGGAAGTTCATCAAGACATAATGGAATCATTTCTTAAATTTGTTAAATATTTAAACAGTTGTCAATAGGTTCCTGCTTGCCTGTAGTTCATATAATCGATTACAAACGGAACGTAATGACCGGAAATTCATAGTTAAAAATTTGGTTGCAGTGACTGTGATCATTAAAATTTCGATAAATGTTTCAACAGCAAAAGACTCATATATGTCATATATGTCATATACATCAACATCCTCCAATTCAAGCACGAAGAAGTCATTAATCATGGTTCTATAGTGATCCTCCTTGACTGTAATATTATGGCCGCCTTCATTTTGGAAGGAATCTGAAGTGAAACATTATTATGTTGTGGCAACTAACAGAAGGTTTCAAAGCCGGAGTATACTGTTGTAGGACCACCAGTGATTACTAGATCGCCTCTGCCTTACGCCCAGAGCATACTGAAATTATGTAGGCAACACTTCTCCACCCTGCTGAATGGCAGTAAAACCATAACACCAGGAAATGGTGAAGTCGATTCCCCAAATATGACGACGGATCGGACGTTCCATTGCCCGGCTATGAAGAAGTTCGAATATCAATTACCCGTCTGAAGTACAACAAAGCGGCAGGGGTTGATGAATTGCCGGTCGAGCTTTTCAAATTCGGCGGCGATAAGATAAGATGTATGTATCAGTTTCTTTGTAGAATATGGTGAAACGAAAGCATGTCCGACGATTGGAATTTAAGTGTACTCTACCTAATGCACAAAAAGGGAGATCCCTGATAAAAGAAACTGCCTTTATGTCGGAATTTCGTACCCCGCAAAACTAATACGGCTGTGTGAACTCACGTTGAGCAATACTAAGAGCTCCATCAGGATCGTGAGAGACCTCTCCAAGATGTTCGATAACAAAGAACGTTTCAGCCAAGGTGAGTCCTTATCGTGCTCCTTCTTCAATCTTCTCCTGGAGAAAATTATTCACGCGGCAGATCTAAATACGCCGCTGACATCGCTAGTCATGTTGGCCGAATGGATGAAAACACTTCAGCTTTGAGAATATTCGACGCACTACCCGCCGGAGGAAGCAGAGATAGAGGAAGACCTCCAGTCCGTTGGAAAGGTCAGGGGCTGGAGAACCAGGCTACACTTAGAATCTCCAGTTGGCGCCAAACAGCGAAAAGGAAGCACAACTGACATGTAAACTCGGCTAACCGCGTAAGCGGTGTCTACATCAATAAAGAGAAGAAGTACTGTTCCAAAAGAGAGGGCTAAAATTTCTCATGAACCGAGTAAATTTTTGGTCGCAAAAAATTTGAAAGATAACTTCTCAGATGCGACCATTATCCATATTATTTCTTGTTTCCTTCGTCGTTGCTTTGCCTTTTACTATGTGCTTAGCCTTACGATGAAAATGAAAGTCATATCCCTCACGCACGTTCTCATTTTTTAAACACTTTTTTAAGTGTGTCATGCACTTAAGGTTGGGTAGAAGGTAGATGACGAATGCAGTGTTATTACTTTAATTGTGGTAATTATGCAAATCTCGTAATTATTTACAGTTGTACATTACGAAATGTGTACGTACATACACAATCGGATTAATGATGACTATATAGGTGCATACAGGGTTTGTCCGGAAAGTAATAGAACTGAGTCAATTTAAAAAGATTTATTGAACCAATCGTTACAATTCTTTAAAAACTTTTAAAATAGACACCTTCTGCGTTGATGAAGCGCTAGCAGTGCGATTTCCAAGCATTGAAGTCGTCACGGAAGGCATTCGCTGGAATAGCCTTAAGAGTCGAGGTTCATCTTGTCGGATCCGATTGACCCTTTGTTTGAATCTTTTCAGGACTTCCACGTAAAACTTGACGTTGACAGTTTGTCCAGGAGGAACAAATTCAGGGTGGATGATACCATTGATATCAAAAAAGACGTTTTGATTTTGAATTTGCTCTTTCATCAGCGACCTCTTCCCGACCCTCCACCGAAACACACCACTTCTTGCTAAGGCAACATCTGGATAAGCCTGCTTGATCATATCAAATGTCTCTGTCGCAGATTTACAGGATTTCAAACAGAGTTTAATCGCATACCTCTGCTCTACCGAACCCTGCATTTTAGACTCTCCAGGTCTTGTTAGCTAAGAACGTTCTCTACCGAATCCAGTCGGTGCGGAAGAAAATCAGCCCTATAGGTTAATTCTTTCCTCAATATTTCGCCTCTAAAAATGCTTTTTATCAAAAAGATAAGCCCTAAGTATTTCATCTGTTTAAAATATTCAAAACGTGAATCCCTGAAAGGGGGTGAGGCACGTTTAGGATCTTGTACTTCCTAGTAAATAAAACCATTTCAGTTTTACTTGGGTTGAGGGCTAGAGCGCTTCTATTCGCCTAGTTGGATACCATGTTGAGGTAGCCTTCGGCCAATTCCTCAGCAGTATTTAGAAATTTTCCTTCAACCATAAAAATAATATTGTCACGTAGGCTATCACCAAACAGCTTCGTTCCACGAGTTTTTTAAGTAGGTCGAGCACAATTTTGATCACCGATGAGGCCCATTTCTGGCTCAAGGCGTATGTAAACAAACAAAATTGCCATATTTGGAAAGAAGAGTAACCTGAAGAAATTCAAAAAAGTACGATTTGGGGTGTTTGTAGGCCGGTGGAGTCATCGGTCCTTTCTAAATATATGTGGGTGAGAATGAATTGAAGCTTTTAACGATTTGGCCCGGTCGATTGGCCACCAAGAGCATGTGTTATCGCAACGTTAGACTTCAAAAGACATAGTCTGTTAAATATAAGAATAAATCACTCTCAAAGTTTCAAGAAATAATATTTAATTTTATGCTGTAAAAAACTTCATGAAAATCATTGAGAAAATGCGGTCAAAACACTAATTCCACCCATTACTTTAATTTTAAATGCATCAAGTACCGCCTTTCAGGCATACAAACGAACAGGACAACAATTACAGATTTTGTGATAAAATACTTATATACTTATACAATAATTGCTAATTTGATTTTATCATCTTAACTAGTTTAAATGCAAATAAAATAAACTTGTGCTCGAGGTACATAAAAAGGAGAAGTTCATAATTTTATAGCATAACTTTGCACCTTCACCCAGAAATCAAGCGGCGAAGAGCACAAGAGCGGCATACCAGAAATGCTTAACACAAACAAATAAAACTCGCGAAGCACGACCAAGTACAACAGCAACAATAGCAACAACTGAAGTTATGCCAAACTATGCGCAATGCTTTCTTAGTAAATCCTTGTGAACCTCAAAAACTAGGTTGCCAACTCCACTTTTGCAAATTTGCGTCCTAGTAGCAAGCCACGGCGCTACGCTTCGACAATACATAGAGATACATACATACTACATGCCTGTGATTTTTGTGAAGCACGCCCACAGCAGACAGTAGACTCCATACCAAATTATATTAAATCGTTGCTCTAATAAACTTAAGCCACCTGATTTGTTGTGGCCGCCATGGCAACAAGTAGACAACTTGCTCTACATTATGCGCGCTTACTATGTGCCCACGACGACGACGGTACGTCAGACTTCAATTCATTCCGATACAAATCGCATAATTTAGTAGTCATCGATTTTTGGAGCGCGCGGAACGCGTAAACGGCATTGCGGTCCCGGTTGGTTGGCTTACTAACGCCGGTGGAGGCGTGCGTTTCAAGCAATGCATGAGAAATCCGGTGAAAATGCCAACGAGAGTCACAAGAATGAAACCGCCAATGAGAAGCAACAAGCGCCAGCAGCTGAAAAATTGGGAGACGTATCAGCGCCGCTGCAGCCAACGAAACCAGCGGAAGTGAAAGCAATCGAATCCACTTCCGTTGAAGTGACAACGAACAGGACTACAACGCATGTAGAGACTACCATAGTGGTCACAACCAGTGCCACCACGACAGCTAGCTTAACAGTCACTGCCACCACCACTGCCGCAACCACAGCCACCACCACACCCACAGCCACAGCCACTGCCACACTTAGCACAGCTACCAAGCCGTTAACTGCCACAATCACTACCGCAACCGGTAAGGAGATAATACCCAGCGCACCGCCCAGCAATTACTGCAATCGTCGCACTTGGATTACAACCGATCGTCTAAATGAGTTACGCCGTCGCGCACAAGAGGCGGTCAAGCAGAATAAAACCTTCACTATACGCGGCTCCTTCCATTCCGTACGCAATGCGCTTGTGGCACGCGGTTGGATTGAAAAATTGGACGTGCATCGCAAACAAATACCAACGGGTGTGTGTCAAGTGACATATGATGATTTGGCGCAGGGTTTGCCCAAGCGCAAACCGGGCGAGACACGTCGCCAATATATTGCCAAGTGTGAACGTAACATTATGTCGCGCTTTCTCGAACACATGCCCATCGACTTTTTATGGACGAATCGCAAAGAGAAATGTGATTATATAGATCAAGCTAAAAATCCGGGCATGATTATTAATAAGTTTCACCGTGCGCCATTCACCTCGAAGGAGGGTTTATGTGCGCAATTGAAGGACTTCCATTGGTTCTATGAGGAGGGTATGTCTGAGTTGTATTTTCCACGCTGTTACAATGTTTGGAGTTTGGAAGAACTAGCCGAATTTATGGATAACTTCAAGCTCACTGCGTGTATTGCCTTCATACGCGTCGTTGTGGATCGCTACCGTCGTAAGGGTATCGATGCGGTGTTCTCCACTATGGGCACTGTACCATATAATAGCATAGATTTTGCAATTAAACGTTGCAGCGATTACTTAGATAGTTGCCAGCACAAAGATATCGATTTGGATGAACTATCACGTGTTTGGGAACATGAATGGGATGTATTTTTTCATCAACACCAACAGGTCGTAACGGAGGAAGCGAAAATATTTACAGAACCTACGCGTGCTCCGGAGTATACGGTAAAATTGGGTATACAACTGTTGGAGCATCTGCAAAACTTTTGGCCGCAATATACGTTGGATGGTTATCAGAATTTGTGGATCGTAAAGCCGGCGAATAAGTGTCGCGGACGCGGCATACAATTGATGGATAATTTAAAGAAAATTCTGGTGCTTGTAAATCCGTCCATCGGTTCGAAGAGTCGTTATGTGGTGCAAAAGTATATTGGTAAGTGCGCAACTAGAGGCTGCTTTTTAAGGGAACAATGATATATTTTATTTTAAGAGTCTGTCAGGGATCCGCTAGTTCCTGAAGACCATTAACACCACACTAGTCCGAGGAGAGGAAAAAAGGAAAATGTATCGTTGTTTGTTGAAAAAATGTGACCTAAGAGTTTAGCTCAAATGAAACAGTCAAAAAATTAGTCCGAAAAAAGCAACTCGCATTCGTATTCAAGTTCCCGTGTATTTTGAATTTCCCAGCAGATATTGTTATTACATATAACGGCAGACGCCTTCCTCATATTATTTAAATAAATACTGCCAAGTTGAAAAGCTTATACTTCTGGGTTCGAGCTAGGTTTACGACTGCCGTAGGAACGGAATATCTCAGAAGATCATTATGTCTCTATTTATTTATCTTAAATTTCGTATGAAAGTGCTGCCAAAGATGAGTTGATAGTCAGGACTAAAAACCCGTTTTTGCAGAACTATACGCTTTGCTCAGGTACTGATAGAACCAAGTAATGCTTAGGAAACCTTATAAATTCTAAAAAAGCAACTACTGTATCGACACACATAGTATGTATGTCCCATCAGAACAGGCTTGCCAACCATCTGAGAGGCGGACGCGGCCTAAAGTCTCATATAAGTCGACGAAGTACGTTTATTGATGCATTTCAAGTTCTGTCCTAACTTTTAAACTTGGACGGAGTTAGTCTTCCCAGGATTTCTTTTAGAACATTTGAAGGACTTCGTGGATGATTCAGACACTATATTATGGCAACTTCTAAAGAGCATGCTATATTCTTGTCATTTGCAACTGGATAACTTTATGACCATCACCATTAATAAAAGGACCTTAGGTTAGGTTAGGTTAGATAGCTGACCTAGAGAGATCGCACATTAACTGTTATATGTAGTCCTTTGTGAAGCCATAGAAAAGAAGAACTCATGAATTCGAACTTATAAGTTGGCAAAACGCTTAGTAGCAAATAGAAGTTTCTGCAGGCGTTTAATTTCCACTCCTGCCAGTTCGGTGGGATGTGTGAAGGTATGCGCTCCCAAGGGTTTAAGTCTTGACCTCCCAAACGCGGGACAGTCAAAACGGATGTGTTGAGTTGTTTCCACCTCATCTTCTTCCATACAGTTTCTGCAGATGGCAGTCTGGTAAGATTCCCAACTTTACAACATGGACGCCAATAGGGCAATAGCCTGTTAAAAGCCTCACAAATTTTTACACTTTTATCTGTAGCTGATCCAAATATTCACAGGCTCACAGACAGTTTTGGAAGATAATCTGCTTTAGTATAGTATAAAAGGTCTCGTATTACTCACACTTACCGATCCAAACAGGGTTCAGTTAGGTGAGGTTAGGAAGTAGACTAATTTTTTTGTGAGGCCAAGTGTAATTGCACTTGGACAGCTAAAGACGCCTGTCCGTTGTGATGCAAAAAACAGATGTTGATCGAAAATACCGTCGTATGTATATCGACAAAGTGCCTAGGACCAGCCAAAAATTGATTGAAGTGGCTAATAACAATTCCAACCAATTCGCCGGGTTTGTAGAAAGTATGATAGCTACAACATACACTGGCGAAAGCTGAACTGTGAAGCAGAATTTGTCTAGCAGCTTTCAACTCGTCTTCTTCCCTGCAATTTTGACAAGTTGCGCCCTCCAAAATCCTGAGCCTCACCGCGAGAGAACCAAAGAGACAGTGTCCAATTAGAGCACCTCAAATTACAGCGTTGTGAACCTCTCTAACAGCTAGTAGTTCAATGAACCTTTTACATTTCAAAAACGGCAAAAAGGGTTTCGCAATCCCACAAGTACTGGTTGCTGACCAACACTTGCTGAGCTCGCGCGATGCCCATAGAACCAACGGCCAAATGCACGAAGGGAAACAGCTGGTCGTTCCAACCCTTTTGGGATGAAAGTGAAATAATGCATTCATTGACTAGGCTTAAGTTCCTGTCAGCGTGTTGAAGACCTATGTGGCAGCTGTGCTATCGCAGTGGATACATAGTTTCCTGAAAGAGCCGGTCTTCGCCACTGCCACTTCTGCTTGAAAGACACTACAGTGGTTTGGCGGTCTGAAAGAAAAGTTGATTGAGGGCTCCCTCCAACGTTCCCTTTATGCTTCGATCTCTCTTCTCCACTTCTCTTCTCCAACTGCTCACTCCTGCTTGAAAGACACTACAGTGGTTTGGCGGTCTGAAACAAATAATTGAGAGCTCCCCATATAACCTTTCCCTTGAGCTTCGATCCATTCGTGAAAAAGCTCACTGCGCCTTTTCTTCAGCTACTCACTTCTGCTTGAAAGACACTGCAGTGGTCTGGCAGTACGAAACAAGAGTTGATTGGGAGCTCCCCATACAACCTTTCCCTTGAGCTTCGATCCATTTGAGAAAAAGTTTACTGCGCCTCTTCTCCAGCCACTCCGCCCCACCCACATATTCCTCGCAGGTATCTGTGTAGAGAAGATGACTCTAGGCGTATGCTCTGCGATGTAGTGTTAAGTGATGCAGTCGATGTAGTGTTCTAAATTGATGTTAAGTGACACAGTCGAAGTGATAATCCAATTTCCCGAAGTCTATGAATCTAAATTGATGTTAAGTGACACAGTCGAAGTAAGAGAGGATTTCGGAATGTTCCTTTCCGGGATCCTTTAAGTGCCCGATTTCCCAGCGGCTGTTAGCACCATCGCAGAAATGCACGAGTCAGCTTTTTCGTCAAAAATTATCCCTTGTTTTTCCGAAAAAGTTCGGATCAATTTAGGTAACATAGAACCAGTTTTCATAGCAATTGATAAGTAAAATGGCATAGTAGAGCTCGGGTTATGGAATCCCTTATGCAATAAGATAACTTTCCATTTCACACTGCTTAACCGAATTTAATTACCAGGAAGCGCATAAAAATAGTCGATGAAAATCTGCCTACATATCAATATAAAAAATTTATGACTTCACATTTTCTATTTAATTTCCAACCTACAACCTCGCATGCGATTTTCAGTGGAACTAAATATAATAAAAATTAAAATGACTAAGAATAGCAAATAAAAGCTCAATGTGGCAAAAATACACGCACGCGTCGAGAAAATCATGCATGCTCACGTACAAATTATATAAATACATATAAGTAAATAGGTATGTGCGAGTGTCATATATGGGCGTTATGCTTGCACGTGAGTTCACATACTCATAGGACGAAACGAAGGGGACGGCAAAGCGTACTTTTACCGCTCGTTTAAAAATAAACACAAAACGAGTGAAATGAATATGGTATAGTTTATAATAAAATATAAGCATAATTACATACATACAAACATATGTACTTACAGGCACGAATGCCTAAAAATATCAAACACTAGAACATGAGCCCTCAAACTCGAGCATTGCCAACGACCCTACACAATACGATTTGGCTTCAGCACGCGGCAACCGAAAAACACCGATGTGTGTATACAAAAAACAACAAAAAATATAAGTACGAATGTATGTGCTAGGAGGGGGGTGGTGGTGACTGTTGGCGGGTGCACAAAATCAATGAACTTTCAGTTTTAATGGTTCGACTTCAACAGGTTGGCAATAAGCCTAATTTCCTGTCATGACACCATAAAGTTGCGTGAGCATTCAACAAATGCCAACCCACTCTTTGCACTGACGTCACAACAAGCCAACAGATAGCAACAAAAAAAAAAATAAACATAACCTTACTTTACAGTGTCCCTGACGGCGCTTTCTTAACAGTGAGCTTATATACTAACACATAAACCTTTTAATATTCGCATACATACATACATATACAGTTATAAAATCATGCGATTTCGTAAAAACTTACTTACAACTTCCTTTACAGAGAGACCGCTCATTATTCACCATACAAAGTTTGATATACGCCAGTGGTTTCTTATAACCAATGTACAACCGTTGGTCGTCTGGATGTATAAGGAGAGTTATCTGCGCTTTAGCTCGCAAGAGTATAGCTTGAGTAATCATCATGAATCGGTGCATCTGACCAATCATGCCATACAGAAGAAGTACAACAACGGTAAGCGCGATAAACGTTTGCCCATAGAGAATATGTGGGATTGTTACTCCTTTCAAGCTTATCTGCGTCAAATCGGTAAACAAGATATGTGGCAGGAACGCATCTATCCGGGCATGAAGAAAGCCATTGTCGGCACAATGTTGTCGTCGCAGGAAAATATGGATCGTCGTCCGAACACGTTTGAGTTGTTCGGTGCAGATTTTATGATATGCGAGAATTTCTATCCTTGGCTAATTGAAATCAATTCAAGTCCCGATTTGGGTGCAACAACGAGTGTGACAGCGCGTATGTGCCCGCAATGTCTGGAGGATGTGATAAAAGGTGAGGATTTTGCATTTTTTTGACATTATATTGTTATAAGTACAGGTACTGATAATGTTTGTACTGTTATGAAGGGAGCAAAGAAGGTATTGTCCGCATAGACTTTAGACTTTACATATCCCCACCGGAAAAAGTCTAACGGTGTGAACGGGGAATTAGCGCCGTCTTATTGAAACCCATTCGACATCATTTTTGAAGAAATATAGACCGATGATTCCACAGGCCCACAAACAAAACCAAACCGTTGTTATTTTCTGGATAATATGGCAATTTTTGAAGGTTGCTCTTTGTCCTAAAGGCGGCAATTTTACTTATTTACGTACCCATTGTGCCAGAAATGAGCCTCATCGGTGAACGAAACTTGGCTCGAAAACGTTGGATCTTCTTGAAACTTTTCAAGAACCCCTAGACCGAAACGATGTGGCTTGGGACGGTCGAGCCGCTTCAGTTCCTGCACAAGCTTTACTTAAGAGCTCGATATAAAATGCGCCAAGTCGTTCCATACGTCAGTCCGCGTTGCTGTGAACTGCGCCGAATCGACTCTCTACTGTCTTCGTGTAATAAATGCAGGAAGGTTCTCAAGATGAGTGATACTGTTGCGAATAGTACGATCTGATCTTTCAAAAAAAGGTTATTAAAAAAGTACCCCTACTTGGATCACCCATTATTAGTGCGATCGGGTTACACTGTACGGCGTTGGAAAGATTAGATTTCGACCTAAAAAACTTCTCAGACCCATTTGGATACTGGCAAAGAGAATATACTTAGATTTCTTCTTCGATAAAGCCTGGAAACAAAAGAAGCCCAATGTAACTCTTACTATTTAATGCAAATACTCTTATGGACCGAATTATCATCTGCTCAAAACTATTGAATCGCAAAAAAATCGATCCATTTCTAAAGAGGATGGTTACTGGTGATGAAAAAAGGGGCACTTACCGCATAGTCCAGCAAACACAGTGATGGTAAAATCGCGGCGAGCAAAGTCAGGATTGACGGTCGAAGAAGGTTTTGCTATGTGTTTGGTGACTTTGGCAGGGAATCATCTACTAAGTGTTGCTTCCCTACCCCGAAACTACTATTTCGGTCCTATACTGTCAACAATTGAGATCTTTAAAGGAAGAAATTGCCCGGAAGCAGACAGTTTAGGCCAATACGAGATGAATCAGAATAACGTCAGGTCACACACATCAATAAAAACTAGGCAGAAGCTCAGGGAGCTTGTTTGAAGTATGCTTGCACATAATCCTTATATTCCGAACCTGGTACTAAGTGAGTTCTACCTATTCCCGTCTATGGGGAATGATTTATGGTTGTAGTTTGAACCTTACACCCCTTGACTTTAACACAAGAAGTCCTACGTCTTTGGAAATTTTTACTATCATTTTCGGTTTCCAAAACCCTCTAACATCACGGTTAAAAAAGAAATATGAACTAGGGTAATGGATTTATCTTTACTATACCTTATATATTATTAAAAAATTAAAGCGATAGAGATTTAGTGAAAGTACATTTATAGTACTAGTTTATTATTAAATATTTACCTTTTTTCTTCTCTACATAATCCTCTCCAATTTCTCGCATACCTTCTTCGCAGTTGCAATTGATCGACGCGTGGATCCGAAGGCAGATATGGGTAATTTTGAACTTATCTACCGCCAAGTAGTGCCACCAACACCAGCCTATATGGGACTCAATCTCTTCGTGAAAGGCAAGCAAATTGTCACTAAACCGCCACATCATCATCATCACCATCACTATCCGCATCAGCAACGCGAACGTCCCACACTAAGCGGCCATAATTACAGACATCGTGCCACCATCACGCCAGCCATCTCGAATGTGCACAAGGCTATGCCCACATTCAATGCTACCGAGTACGTTGAGAAGTATATAATGGAGGCGGGAAATAGCAATCGCAGCAGCATAAGTGCCAGCCTCGTTGGCGGTATCACCGCCTCGGGTGCCGTGATACACACTTCGCCCACACCAATGCAAATGGTGCAGAATGCACGTCGCAAATATCATATAACACCGCAAACGCCCGCTATGATCTGTCCGAACCTCTTGAAAACGCCACGCACACAGGTCGGCACACGCCGCAAATCCTTCACGAATCTCTCCAGTAAAGCGAACACCATGCCAGCGACAGCTAAAGATCACGAGACGGCTGTACCGCTTATGAAGCGACATCGCAGCTGTGGACCACGCCTTAACACTGCCGTCGTAGCGAGCTGTACGACAAATGAAGGTGATAAAAATTTTAAATTTATTATTAAGAAATGTGCGCTGCCAACGTCGGCCGAGGACAACAACCAATTGCCCAGTCAAATCGATGAGAATCGAGAATCGGCCACGGGCAGTGTTTCGGCGCACGCGAACAAAAGTAAAAGCGTCGATAATATTGTGGACATGTTACGTCGGTTCAAAGGTCAACCGCAGTCATTGACACTGCCACAAGCGCAAGGGTCCACACAGGTGGCACGCAGTGGTGCTGCAGTGCATGATTTGACCACAGGCGTAAACGAAAAATCAATCAAGTCCTTGCTGGCGAAACAAACGAAATCCAACACGACTGAGGCGTCTCAACTAGCAGCAAAAATGGCGGCTTCAGCCGGCATACGCACGGTCGGACGCAAGCTTGTGACTTGGCGGCGCTCCAGGCGTCATAACGCCCGACTAGCCGCTAACGCCAACAACACCAAGTCCGCTGGCAGCGTTTACGTTTGCAAGAAGAAGCCGATGGCGTTGGTAGGCGTTGCGCCCTCTGCAGCGAGCTTAACTGTTGCGGAACGTTCACGCAGCTCATCCGCGCATTGTCAAAAGCCAGCTTCCGTAACAAATGCCACAGCAAAAAGCTAAGAATATGGTATATACGCGTATATATATGTATGTATATCAAAGTTACGATTGTTATATTATATAAAAATTTTATTATTGTTCCACTTAGTTAATTTGTTCTTAACTGTTATAAAATGGCATGCGTGTCTTAATAAACTTTTGAACATTCGTTATTGAACAAAGCAATTTCGCCTCCTTCTTCGTATTACTTTGGGGCGGTGTAACGTAGTGCGAGTGCTTCTTTAGCGGCGGATTTAAGAATTTTGGGTTCAGTTACACCAGCGTCGATTTGTGCTTTATTTTTCTGGAATGACAAGAGGAAGTTATGAGTTCCAACGCTTTTCATTAATAGTTAAAAGCATAAGCTAAGATCCTGACAGATCCAAGATAAGATTTTCTAGGATCTACAAAATGGAAGTAGGAATAACTGTTTGCTTGGGTTTTGTTGTGTTAGGTTAGGTTAGTCGGGCAGATCATGGCACCAACAGTGGCCCAGGATCTCACTTAGATAGCTATGAACGCCAATACTTTATGATCCCCTACTAGATATGGATAATATCAAACCCTGCAACTACACCAGTTCCGAAACTGTGTCTACCACAATGTTTCAACCTTAGTTGAGAAGAAAATTTCTAGATAATTCCACTTAGCCTTCTTCTTTTCAGTTCGACAAGATACATAACCTCACCTTATAGGATCCTATTAAACAGTGTCAGAACACCTACCCTGTCGACAGGTTGCACAAAGCTAAAGTAAGTAGTTCAGAGGATCTATTGCGTTCCACTTTGGGCCAGAATGATTTGGAAGATCGGCTTTTAACCAGCGTTTGTTAAGCTCACGAGTGTCCATAGATCTAACATAGATCATGTTAAGAGTAAATAGTTCAGAAGACCCATTTCGTTCCACTTTGAGCCAGAAGGATTTGGAGGATTAGTTTTTAAGTAGCGCTTGCCAGATCCATAGATCTAAGGATAGAACGTAAGAGGACAGCGGAGTTCCGACTCATTATCACTCTGATGTTATAAGGGTAAGGGTACCCTCTCTACCAAACACATCGAATGTGCAGTTTTCAGCGATACCGCTGTGACCCGGCGCCCAAACAAGTCGAATATCAAGGAACCTTAATATTATTAATAAGGATTTCAAACACTCCTTGACAAGTCTTTAACCACCTCTCAGCGAACTCAAGGTAAGAATTACAGCTCTGTTGCCGGAATTAATCCACAACACCCTGAAGAAAACTACCCGTACATCTACCTATACCTCGATGGCAGCCACCACCGCTTGAAAGACACTTGTGTTTGGATCAATTTCATAAAACGCACGAAGAGTCAGTATTCCGACAGCTCTGGTTTTATGGTCCATTCAGTTTTATATACATACATATACGGCACACTACACAACCTCATCTTACAAAAACTCTTCGTTGTAGTATGGAACACGAGAAAAAAATTGAAGGTTAATCCTATAAAATAAATTCTCTGTAGTCTGACTGGAGGAGGGAGTCATGTGTAGAAGTTCACGCAAGTGAGGAAGTTCTCTAATTGCCATTCACTTGGGAGTGGCCAGAAACGATTTTTCTTTTTCATATGGCTCAAGCAGCTCACGACTTCCGGTCTTAGACCAAGTATCCTCTGGGTAGCCTAAGAACATTCGTTTGAAAGCTAAAGTGAGAAGGCGAACCATCCTTCTCCAGGGTTGTGCGCTGGGTTTGGGACCCGCCACGTGAAAAACGTCCTCAATGAAAAGGATAACTCGGCTCTGATCCCGTAAGCGGTATCTACGTCAGTAAAAAGGAAGAAGGAGTCTCACTATATCTAAAAGACCACATCTACACCTAAAACTAAAACTGAGTAAGACTTCTGACCGAGCTAAGCAAACAATACAATTTTCTTTCAGTAAAGCTCCAAAATCACACAACACTCAGCAGGATAGTAAAATAAAATGAAGAAATCAACGCGCTCACCTGTGCAGCTGGTCCCCTCAAACGCTTCAATGGCACTTTTATTGCATGTTCGGTTTTCTTAATCAACTTGGTCGGCAAACGAATTGGCGTCTTCTTTTGCGGTATTACTGTTTGTTTGAATAATGTCATTGCTTTGCCACAAATGTCTAAACCAACTTCGGGATCGAAATCTCTTTTGATCTTATAGTTAACCTCGTAGACACGTTCAAAATTACCAGTGGGCGAAAGTGGATTACGCGGCAAATCGACAATCACTTTCACCAAATCTTTCAAAGCCAAAGGACAAATACGTGCCGTCACGTCGGTAGATGGCGAGAGATCCGGCGTTGAATTGATTTCAATTAATATCGGATTATATTGTTCGTCTAACATTAAATCACACCCATACAATTCGAACGAATTTTCCACAAAATCAGTCTCCTCCAAACTGGCCATCACAACAGCGATAAGATTCTCTTTAAAACCCGGATAGATACGTTCTTCCCATATATTGTCGGGAGCATTCGAATGTTTTAGATAGACTTTGAATTGTTCCAACGACCACATATTGTTCTTCGGCAAACGTATATCACGATTTGGTTTGTTCTTATAACGCTTCTGTACCGAATTGTTCGTTAAGTGTATCGATTCACGTAGATCATCGATGGTGAACTCCTGTGAGCTGAAGCGTAAGTAACAATCTCGATATAACCATATAGATAGAGTACAATCACTAATGGAGAGCAGCATATATTGACGTATATCGAATTTGGTTTTATGTATCAAGAGTGGACGTTCTGTGGGTTAAAATATATGAGGTTACTTTAATAATTTAATAAATATATTTAAAATAGATTAGTTATACGACAGAAAAATTCCATAAAATTAAAACTACTTAGTTTTATGAGAAATATGAGACGGATTACGGAACGACCTGAATATATATGTATTTATAATATATTTAGCGGTAGGCCGGGAAGCGAACTATTTCATCAGACCAAAGGTCAAGTGAGTGGCCTTGGCTAGGCAAGCCGTTGTGGTTTCACTGGGCAAATCGTACTCACGGTCCAGAACACCATTCACCGGGATCAGTCAATGAAAGTGTTAATATCTTCATTGTGAATGGCATTCAGTACGCGTCTGCGGCTTGGTCGGTCCGAAATTGCCCCGGTATATTGTTGTAGCTTGTCTACATATTAAAGGAACGGTTTTTTTTTTTGTTTTTCATCGTATTGGAGAGGAATGCATTATTTTTCTTAACGGTAAGAGGGTGTTCGACGAGGAACATTAAGGACTGTGAAAGTCCGGAATGCGGTGTTCTGACATTTCTGTATCTTCTTCAGCAGCGTATGGAGGTGAAAATAGAAGTTAAACAATAGAGGGTAGAGAACCCCACGCTGCCGAAACCACATTTAATTCTTCTTAGCTTAGAATTTTGACCTCGAAATGGTACGCCTGATTAGACCATCTCTTCCTGGCAGATAAAGCTTAAAGTTTAGTTCGTTATTTTTCTAACGGAGAAAATGTCATATCGTCGGAATGGATGACAATACTCCAGTTCTGAAAGTATTCGACCCAGTACCCGCCGGGGGAAGCAGAGAAAACGGAAAAACTCCACCCCTTTGGAAAGACCAGGGTGAAAAAGGCCTGGCTGCACTAGGAGTCTCCAATTAGAGCCAAACATCGAGAAGGAAGGACGACTGGTGCGCGGTTGTAAACTCGACTGTAGCCTTGTAACATACGCCAATAAAGAAGAAGACCCTAAACGAAGCGTTCTGTAACTTTCGGTAACGGAGAGATCTGGCAGGTTTCCCACTTCTTCCTATGTACCCTACTAGTCCCTAACGGGATTCGGTATCACCTTACAGAACGCTTGCACTGAATAACCACTTATTGCTGACCAGTCATTCAATGCTCTCGAAAGTTAACGGCGCTCAGTGTCTTCTACCAGCGTCCTCTGATCGACCGTCGCAAAATCCCTCGAGAGATCAAGAGATACGTTCCCATGACAGTCGGGTCTACGTAAACGGAACGGACCCAATTTTTTTCCCGCCAAGGACTGTGAATTCTGCCGTTACAACAACAATTAAAACAGAGATCAAGAGATAATATTCACCGACAAGGTGGGCTTTGCGGAAACTACCGAGTTAAACGCTTGCTGAATAACTAGACTCGGATGGTGAATGAAATAGTGGCTTTTTACCAATCAGACTACTTAAAAAATTCAAATAATATTATATCGGATCTTAGAACAACCTAAAACTGCTTAAACATCATTCCTGTTTTTTTTTTAACGCCACCACTTACCCAAATACTTCTGTGCGATGTATCTTCTTTGCGGATTGTTTGTGGCCCATTGCAAAATCTCATCAATGGAACTACGTATGATAATACCTAGACCGCGGCATTGATATCCAGGCTTTAGTATCCACAGATTACGACAACCATCCCACTTGTAATCACGCCGGCGCTCTTCTATTTTAGTCAAATAAATGCGACTCAGTTTGGACACCTCTTCCAGCAACGGTACAGTCACTTTAATTTTGGCATTATTGCGCATCACTTGATTGGAATCGGCAATAAAATTCTGCCATTCGAGATTTTCACTTTCCGTATTCTTTTCGCCATCATCATCCAGTGTACGATGTTCGAATTCATCGAAATGTTTTTTCAAATTTGTCACAGCAAAATGCACCACAGATATCGGTATAGTACCCTCATCCGGATCCGCCAACTCCGATAAACGTTGACCATGCTCCAAGATAAATTTGAGTAAACTGCGACACTGCGTTTGACGAAAATCCTCTATGAATGCCATGCGCTCTTCCGAACTGCCACCGAGACGATAGAAGCGTGGATGACTCATGCCGCAAACGCCCTGCTGATGGAACCACTGATGCTGTTCGGCGCAACCGATCAAACCAACTTTGGTCGAAAAATCCAAATTGCGACCGCGTCGCACACGATTACGCAGCGGCAGCACATCCGTATGCGAGTCGCGTTGTGCCTTCGGTTGCCAAATAAAAAACGCCGGAAAGTGACTAATAATTTTTGAAATGGCCACCGCCTCATAGTCATTGCCACGCTTGGCATGCTGCAGCAATACCTCCTCGGGTAAGCTTTGCAATTTCGGATAACGATTCGGTGACAGCTTCTCCAGCCAACCACGATTCAGCAATGCGCGTCGTATTGTATGATAATTCCCATAAACGGTGAATATGCGCCGATTGCGAAACGCATCGATCACACGCGAGCGATAGATGCTCGATAGCGTGCGCGTTTGCGCAACGCTCGCCGCTTGGCCGTCACTCAAAATCGCCATACTTTTGTTCACCTCCGGATAGGCTTTGTATTTCGTGCCGCTGCTTGTGTGACCGAGTATATAGTTAACGTTCGCTGCGGTTGGATTTAGTACGTTAATTTTTGAGACTGCGCAACGATGTGAGAGTGCCGCCAATTCGGCGTCCAGTGTTTGTATTAATGAGCGGATTTTATAGACGGGATTGTAATATTGGTTTCTATAATTTGGCCAAGATGTTGAGGAACGTTGCATTCTGTTTACAACAAATTTAGAAGCAGAAGCCGAAAATTTTTTTTTTGGAAAATTTTACAATAATTTTTTCAATGACGTTCGGTGAAAAATCCCAATTTTGATATTTCTCCATATAATTTGTCAAAAATAACCAATTTCATTTATGTACATATTACGAAAGAAGCCACGAAAAAACGAACTAAAAACAAATATTATATTAAGTCAAAGCCAGTAAATAATAAAAGACATCGCATTTGGTTTTATTTTTAAAACAACAAAGATGGAGGGTGGTTGGTGTGAAGAAACGTTGATATGCGCAGCCGAAATTCTAACAGGCGGAATAACATTATATAACCAATAATTGCCGAGATTTGCAAATGATTGCATTCGTACGTATTTAGGAGAATATAACGGGCTCAAAAGTTAAAATTTTGTTTATTTATTTTTTTTATAGCAGTCCAGCGTGTATTTCCTTAATTATTCATTCAAAATATTCCCAAACAGCAAATTTGTTAAACGCTATAAGAAAATAAATAAAAATAAATTGAAATAAAATAAAACAAAAATGCAAAAATGCAAAAATATGAAAACAATAATTTAAAATTAAAATATATAAAAAATAAAATATAAAAAAATAATAAAAATAAAAAAATAAAAAAGTTAAGAAAAAATAAGAAAAAATTTTATAAAAAAATAAAAATATTTTTTTTTTTTAAATACATTTTATTTGCAATCTATTTTAGTAAATAATAAGCACATTTGATAACAAAACCATAATTTGACTTATATATCTCATGGGAGATCAAAAATAATATACAATATAACAATATGTATGTTCTAAGTACAAAAATTTATATAAAAAATTTTAATTATACATTTAAAATCATAGTAACATATATAATTAAACATTAACTTAATTTCTAAATGGGAGATCTAGAACAAAAAAAAATAATAAAAATAAAAAAATAAAAAAGTTAAGAAAAAATAAGAAAAAATTTTATAAAAAAATAAAAAAATTAAAAAATATTAAAAAAAAAAAAGTAAGGAAGAGCTAAGTTCGGGTTCAACCGAACATTTTATTCACTTGCAACTTGCAAGAGTTAAAGGCAGACCAATACTCCATCGTATAAAACGTCAACCAGAGGATCGGAATCTAAGAAATTTTATATATACTTATACTCTACATACAATATATACACTACATACAATATATAACTCATACACTGGCCGACAGCATAACATTTTTTAGAAAAGCGAAAGTCATTATATGCAATATAGTATCGACCCGATATTATCCATTAGCTATTATCATTAAAGTACCTCATATAAGAGAAACTTTCATATTTATATATGTATGTATATAGTGCATTGTACACATTACAAACAATGATGCAATTCGGTCAATAATGTGTCCAGTCACCACCGGCGTCGATAATTGCCTGGCATTTCCGAGGCATGTTTTCTACTAATTTGACGGCGTATTCTAGTGGCAAGGATCTGCAGATCCGACGAATTTCGTAAGACAACTGCTTCAAAGGGTATGTGAGTCTTCCACGAAGCTTCTGTTTAATATTGGGTTGTCATAAAAGTCTTGCGGTATTTTCGCTAGTTGGCGCTGAAATAACGTAGTTCTAGTTTTATTCGCCGCATCAGGTCATGCCATACCTATTCGATTGATTGTCGTTTCTTTTAAGTCGTTCGTGAGTTATAGCGTCGCAAACATGGAGCAAAATAAAGAGAAAATACGGCATATTTTACAGTACTACTACGATAAAGGCAAAAATGCATCTCAAGCCGCCAATAAAATTTGTGCAGTTTATGGACCCGATACAGTTTCCATTTCCACCGCACAACGATGGTTTCAACGTTTTCGTTCTGGTGTAGAGGTGGTCGAAGATGCGCCACGCTCCGGAAGGCCTGTCGTCGAAAATTGCGATAAAATCGCTAAATTGGTCGAAAGAGAGCGGCATAGTAGTCATCAAACCGTTATAAACCATTTGAAGAAGCTTGGAGTCAATAAGAAGCTCGATGTATGGGTGCCACACGAATTGATTCAATAAAAATACCGCAAGACTTTTTTGACAACCCATTATATGCCCACACATTTTCAATAGGGTTTGCATCGGGCGACTGCGACGGCCAATCCAATGTAACGATGCCAGATGGAGTTTTCCCCTGAGTACAGAGCTTGCTATGGTGTTTGGGATCGTTGTCCACCTGCAGAATCCAATCTTCATTTTTTCTGATGAACCATCGTTTGGCAGATAGCAGTAAAGCCTTTTTGTAGATTTTTATCATTTTCTCGGCCCCAAAGATGCACCTTTATTCCATGTTTTACGGTCCGCTGAACAAGCCTATTGGTGGAAGTTGACCAGGCTCGCGTGAGGACAGAACGTGCCCATATAGAACATTCATCAGTAAAAATGACATTTTCAAAATCTCTATCAATATTCTCATGCGCCCAAGCGAGTCGCTTTGTCACAAGTTTTTCAGTCAACAGCGGCTTCTTCATTGTGTGGCGCCATTTCAGATCATGAGTATGAAGAAGGGTTTGGATAGTTTCGTAGGATATATCTAAACTTCTTGCCATTAATTTTGCTTGTTCTTGCCGCAGTATTAAAGCAGGATTCCGCGAAAACAGATTCACTATCCTTTTTTCATCCTTTTTCTTCACTTTTCCTATCGAACCACGTTCTGTTAAATCATCGACATTTTTAGCCACTTTATATCACTGTAACCGCTTCTATACAAATGCCTTCGACTTTCTCATATATTTAGCAGCCACTGGTTGCGACATTTTGGGACCTTTCGAGTGGATGCAAAGGAACATAGCCTCAAGGCGCGACGCGTACTTAGCACTCATGGCGTTTAACATGATTATCTTTCAAAAGATCAACGCCAACTGAACCTTTATTGAAAATGCATTAAGGACAAAGCTTCACACTATCGGCTCGCGAAGGAATTAGAACGGAATCTTTCATTAACTGTCGGTAAAGTCGACCACGCTCTTACTTGACAGACTGTATATGCTATAGTGATACGATCTGAACAATTTCAACGGATATCTCAGTTTTGCCTTGGATAATAATTCTGGCCAAAGTCGTGAAGATATCACATCAAATAAAAAAGATTTCCATACAAAGTTTGATATTTGATTTTCATCGATCAATTTGTATGACAGCTATGTATATGTATGTCACAGGGGCCCGATATTCGTGCTCCGACAAATGAGCGGTTTCTGGAGTAGAAAAGAACGTGTGCAAAATTTCAGATCGTTCTCTCAGAAACTGAGGGATGAGACTCACTGGGTCGGTAGGCTTTTCCAGCTTTTAGTAATGCGAATACCCTTCCTATTTTTTTCACACGGGTATGTGATAGTTGATCAGTGACAAATTGAGGACTTTGATGAGATAGCTTACTCCCGTCTAGCCAAGCTGTTTTAGCATCAGCATATTTATTCCATCTGGAATTTCGATGTTTAATTTGTTGATCGTACACTGAGACTCATCGTTGGTAAAAGCAAATGTTCCGCAGTCTTTTGGCATCTCCATGTTGAGATTCGTTATGCGACGTTTCCTTGTAGGTTTTACAAACTTCCTGGTTAACTTAGTAATCCCTGTTCAAGATAAAAAATCCGTTTAACATAACTATTTCTGTAATAACCTGCTTCAACTGTACGCCACCAAAGCCAAAACAACAAAGCATAACGGTAAATTCCAACACTAAACGACTCAGCAATTGCAGAAAACCACTTTCCAAAAATCAGCTTCTTAAATTCAAACGCCAAGCTGCGCCCTCACACACACACACACATATATATACACACACACAAAGAAATTAAAAAATCTAAGTTAACCGCTAATGCAGAAAAGAAAAATTTGCAAGCATAAAAAAAGAAAACAACCAATATTGAGTCACATTAAGTAAAATTAATTAAAATAAAGTAGAAAAGTATGCAGTACATTGAAATTAATCGCTTACACAAATTATCAAATACAAATTGCGCTCCGATCAAAACTAATTACTACAGTTCCATGTGCCTCAAATTCAAATCATGAAAAATATATATATTGTTATTTTTGTATTGTTGTAATTATGTAATTATCTTTTTATTATTTTGTATAATTTCTTCTTCTTTTCTTGTTCTCTCCGTTTGCGACGTTAACAAACACATACTAAATTGACAGCTTCGTGCGCTTACAATTTATCGAGGTATTGGGCCAAGTCGGGTAGACCTTCCTTCAAACCCTTACGTTTACGTGTATCCTGTACAATCTGGTATGGTTTGCTGCTGGGTTCGCACGGATCACCGGGCAACACTTGCCAATGGTCGAACACGCATTGTGGGAAAGCTTGTCCACCAGTGTTGGAACGTAAATCGGCGGTGAAACCGAACGATTCGTTTACGGGCAAGTAAGCCTTGACCACGAACATAGGTGTGCCAACAACTTGAGCTTCTTCGAAGACATGACCACGACGTCTATTCAATACACCGTAGATACCACCAACAGCAACTTCGGGACATTGAATTTCGCACAAGTAAACGGGTTCCATCAAACGTGGTCCAGCTGTGATAGCTGAAGCGTACAAGCAACGACGAGTTGTTGGAATGATTTGACCACCACCACGATGGATAGCATCAGCGTGCAACGTCACATCATAAATGTTGAAACGTACACCACGCATGTTTTCTTCAGCCATGATACCTTCCTTGGATGCCCATTGGAAACCGGCAACAACGGAATCCTTAATTTCATTCAAGTATTGCACGGATTTGGTACAATCCAAAACGAAGTTAGGGCCGGTACCGTCAGGACCGAAACACCAGATCTTACGGGCTTCTGTCACATCATAATCGTATTTCTCGGCCAAGTAACGGGCACGAAGTTTGAAATCGTCCTTGGAGCTGACATCACCGTTGTCAATGTCCTCGGGCAAACCGTCGGGCATGGGCAAAGCTTTCATCATCAGACGGTTATGCTTGTTGGGCGATTTGGACAAGCACATTTGGTTGGATTCCTCGAATACGGTTTCACGGTATGATACAACGGGGTCGGATTTCTTCAATGGAATGCAAGCGTGATCTTCTTCCAAATCCTTCAAGCAAATTTCCAAATGCAATTCACCGGCACCAGCAATGATGTGCTCACCGGACTCTTCAATGATACATTGCACCATAGGATCGGATTTGGCCAAACGCTTAAGACCTTCCACCAATTTGGGCAAATCAGCTGGGTTCTTAGGCTCGACGGCAACACGCACGACGGGTGACACGGAGAATTTCATCACCTAAAAGCGAACAAAGAAATGCAAAAATAATTATAAAATATGCTTTAAAAATAAATCGAATGCAATCGAAAAATAAAAAAAAATCAGAAAAAACACTTCGCTCATTACTTTTCAGAACAGGTCTGTGTAAAATTAACATCATAAAACAATTACTACTAGAAATTTATAATAATTGTCGGAGCTCACCTTCATGTTGTGGGCATCCTTGAAAGTGGTGATGGTACCGGTCTTGACCAAGAATTGATCGACACCGACCAGACCGCAAATGTTACCGGAAGGCACATCTTCGATGGCTTCAACATAACGACCCATCATCAAAATTGTACGTTGGATGGCCTTTTCGTACAAATCTTCCTTCTTACCGGGCACATAGTTGGGGCCCATGATACGGCACTTCTGGCCAGTAGCGACCTTACCGGAGAACACACGACCGAAGGCGTAGAAACGACCCTTATCGGAAGTCGGTACCATTTTGGAAATGTACATCATCAATGGACCTTCAGGATCACAGTTCTTAACGGCGACGGCAGCTTCATCGTCATGTGGACCCTCGTACAACATTTCCATACGGTATTTCTGAGCAATTACAGGTGAAGGCAAGTGAATGGCAATCATCTGAAGCAAAGCTTCACCAGCTGGCAACCAGGTGCGCATAACAACCTTAAGGAGGGCTTTACCATCCTTGTCCTTATCTTCGTGCTTGATGGCAACACCGATCTTTTCCAACAAGGTACCGATTTCTTCCTTCTTGTAGTTCATGATAGCATCGAACACTTTGTAGATGGGGTCCAAGATGTACATACAGAAGGAGCGCTTGTTATCGGCTTCCTTTTGTTTTTGCCATTTCTTGGTCTTGGCGTTGAAGAAGTTCTCACCCCATAGACTATAATGAAGACGAAACGCAAAATTTGTATTAATCACTAAATAACGAGAACAAATGAATTTATAGATAATAAATAATCTCCTTCATCTTATCTGTGCCACACCCTAATTATCACCGTTTTCCAACACTTTATTTAATTATTTCGACAAATCTTCAGCTCATTCCGATTGAACATTAAGAAAGAGGTTCCAGAACAGCGTTGCAAAGCGTCGATCTTGGTGCCACTGAAACAGCGTACCTGTTTGATCTGCTTTTATTGAAGTTGCACTTGTAGCACGGTCATTAGAAATAGACCTATTTGAACAAGTCCAAATTGAGCATATCTCTTGCGTGCAACACAAATTGTGCTAAAAGCATTTCCTCTCCTTAATAATTTTCCTCACCTTATAAGCTACTTATAATTAACGCTAACCTCAAAATTATGAGATAACATAGCTTACAGACTTACCGGTTCATTAGCTTGACGACATCGATCTTGAATTTCTCTGAGTACATTTCGGAGAACTGCTTAAGAGTGAAAGCCCATCCGTGAAGACCAGAACCGAAACCGACGGAACCCTTGGAGGGGTCAACACGCACTTCACCCATTGGGCCACCATCATCGTTGTAAGTAGCAATGATGACGTTCACGTTTTCAACGATACGCTGGAAAGTTTGGTACAGTTCTTCAGCGTCCAATTGCAATTCAAGCAAAGCGCGGTCCATTTTGTTCATGAACAAAATTGGCTTAATACGTTCAGCGATAGCTTGACGCAATACAGTCTCGGTTTGCACACATACACCTGAGACGCAATCGACGACGACCAAGGCACCGTCAGTTACACGAAGAGCAGCAGTTACTTCAGAGGAGAAATCAACGTGACCGGGTGAATCGATCAAATTGATCAAGAAACCTTTGCAGTCCTTTTCACGCTGATCAGCATGGGTGATGAAAACAAGATCCTTGTCTTCAACTTCGAAGTACATAGAAATGGCACTGTTGAAATGCAAATATGTAATTTATTAATTGTAAAATGATTAAAAAATATAAAACATAATATTTATAAATATATGTATAATTCAAACTTACGTTGACTTGATGGTAATGCAACGTTCCTGTTCATCCTTACGGGTGTCAGTGAAACGGGTTTCACCAGCCTTGGCACCAGCAATAATACCGGCCTTCGACACCTACAACAAAAACGAAAACACCTAATGTTATTAAATCAGGTTGTGAAATAGGCATTTGTGACGTCATAACACGAAAAGGGAAAGTGCATGCATATCAAATTGTAATGATTTTACTTACCAAGGAATCGGTCAAAGTGGATTTGCCATGATCGACGTGAGCAATGACGGACATGTTACGGATGTTCCGTTTCTTGTCCATCAAGGCACGGATTTCGTCGACTGTAAAGTTGACCTGTGTACACACACACGTACAAAACCATCACGCCATCAGCACATACGCAGCAATAAATTTATATGGAAAGGACATAAGTAGATATATAAATATTAATATCAGCTAACCAATAAATGCATTTTCATGCATGGAAAACAGATTTTTCAGCTCTAAATTTAAAAATGTTGGCCTTGAGAGTTTCCTTTGTACAAAACTGCATACGTCATACGGTTGACCCGATGAAATTATATCGTCGATACCTCGTATACGCAAACGAACACACGACCTTCGCCATTATGTAGCACATACGATTTGGATTAAGATTTTATAAAACCAATTTGCATAATAAAATGCACAATTCCGTTCAAGATAATATGCACATTTAAATGTTTAGAGCTGTTACTTTCTGTTTTGCATTAGTTTTGAAATATTTTTTACATACCATTTTGGATGTTTAATGATTTTTCTGACCAACTTTTAAAAACACTACACGCCTCTAGTCGTGTACTTGACAAAAAGAACGACGAACAAACCCACCACCTACAGCTCGGGCACCTAACCAATTCAACACGTTTTTCGGAGTCAAAGTGTTGCCAACGCTCTTTTCACGCATGGTTGCATTATATATACACCTTTCAAACACTGGGTGACATTGTCAGCGTTTTTAAATATTCTCCATGAACGACTGCTGTACAACTTTAAATAAATCGTGGATAAAAAAATGTTAATTGAATTAATTTTTTCTTTGCACTATATGCTTTTTCGACTAACTCTTTTCCACGCAAGGTAGTAAATAAACAAATATAATCTGTTTAACAAAATTCAAAAGAAATTATTAAACGGCAACTACTGGTGAGAGAGGTGAATTTTAGGTTATACCTAAAATCGCCACACACTGTTGCAATTTTTTAAACAATTTATGGTAATCCATGTAGGATTAGAATAATTTCTGATATGGAAATGTACTGATATTGGATTGCAATATTATGTGGCACTATACTGTGGAGAAAAATTTTAATTTAAACTGATTTCTTAGGAGTAGAAGCGATATATAAGCAAACGAATGGATGAAAATTATGGGGTGATATGAATCCCATATTATACTGATCATAACACCTGTGGTAATTTTAAATTTAATTTTGCGTTATACTCTATTTTTATGTAATTTCTTTGACGACAGTCTGATAGTTCACGATCTGCATAGTTTAAAAATTTCGTGACCTTTCTCAGAAAGGTTTACAGTTAGGGTAATATTTTATGCACAAATCATAATTTATTTTTATTAAGAGTTTCAACAAGTCACAAAATATGAAACAATTGGAATTACATATATTCGCCGAATATGGTAGCTGGTATAAAAGTGATCGCTTTGTACAACAAATATTTAAAAGCAGTACAAAAAGGGTATATTCCAAAAACCAATTATATATAAATACCCACAATGTAATCGTCCTATATGATTACTTTTCAAAGATGACAGCTTTCGTCAAGTGGTTGAACTTGAAGCCAATTGTTTGCTGGGTGCCATGTGACAATCAACTCGAAAAGGAAACAAGAATTAAGAAGACAGAAGAATATAGTTTGAATTTACATAATATTCCAACATCTTCTCGTTTAAAGCAAAAAAACAAGGAAAATTGTTTATTTCATTTCGCTCCCGGCCAACGCAACATATTCCGGTTGAATTCAAAATTGCATTTTTGAGATTTACAAAATAAGCAGAGAAAACAAAATTCCCTTTTAAGTGCGAAGAAAAGCTATGAAAAAGTGAAAAACGAGAGCAAGAGGACGGCAAAAAATTACAAATGTTGAAAAGAAAACTTTTGTAGGAAGAGAAGTGCGTAAGTGAAGTGCAAAATAATCAAGAAATAACTAGACAAGGAATAAAACATAGAAAATAGCCAAAATAATATTAAAACTAAATTATAGCAAATGCTTATTAGAAGTAAGAAGAAGTGAGGAAAAGAAAACATATTCATCGAACACTAATTTCGATTCATCAATAGACAAAAAAAAAAAGAAAGCAAGTGGTAAAACAGAAACAAAAACTTGAGCCAGCGAGGCTTCTACTGAATACAATAAGACGAAAAAAAACCAACCAAACAACCAACGCGGCAGAGATTTGCTACCAAAGGCAGAAAAGAAGCAAAGCAGAAGTAGCTTAACGAAGAAGCAACAGTGGTCGTGGTGGGAATGCTGGAGCGGAGCACCCCCACAGCAGCAGACCACCTCAATCAAAATTTCCAAATATTTTGTTATTGTTTTAATCACATAGAACCAACACAAAGATAAATTTTTCGTTTTTATTGCGATATTGATCTGGATTATTAAATTAAAAGATTTGGCAATAAATTAAAGTATTAACATTTTACCTACGTCTGAAAATAACATGAGCAAAGCGTGCGAACAACTACTGCAGTGAGTCAAACAGGTGAGTTGTATGGTGGGAGCGGCATACGAAAACTAAAAACATATTTTACTGCCAAAAAATATGGATTGTAGATTGCCAACAATGCAGTGGTGCAACTAACCATATTTTTTAGTATGTACAAAGACATAATATGTATACATACATAGAGATACATGTACAATGTATATACATATATGTATGCATATATAATATCAGCTGGCAATTTCGTTAAATATATATAGTAATATAATGTTTCTTTCCTTCGTCCCATAGAATACTAGCTGCCTTAGCTATACTGCATCAGAATTAGTCAAACATCTGTTGCCGCCAACACCATTACAGTCTCCTCGGCCACACTATTAACTTTGATCAACGAAAAAGTTGGTGTACATCGCTTTCCGCAGACACCACCGCCAGCTAGTGTATCAGTATCAACATCGTTGCTCTTAAGCAAATCAACTGCAACAACTACAGCACGCACTTGGCGGACATATCCGCAAACGTTTACCAAGGCATTACGCACCACAACTCGACGCTCTGTGCCACCGCCATCCAAGCGTGCCGCCACCGCTGTCGCTGCCAAAGGTGCAGCTAACAATACTGCAGCCACCATGGCCTGGACAGAGGTAAGTAGTAAAAATGCATAATTATCAAAATTTTAATATGTGTATGTAAAATGTAAATAAATTAGTGGCAAGCCGGTGCAGTGTGGCGGAGTTTATGAGGAAAATGTGAAGCTATAATACCCTTCACAAATGTATTTTTTATGGCATAAAAGGGTATTAAATATCTGTTCTATGTTTTTGTTCGGTCAGTTTGTTTAGAAGATATACGCTCAGGTTATCCGATCTGAAGAAAATTTAATATGACAAAGAAAAACGGTTTCCGAAGAAGGACTTGAGTTTTATCCGCCAGTTGTTATTTAAGCTATATGCTATAGTTGTCCAATATTGGCGACTGTGTCAAATGAGCAGCTTCTTGGTGAAAAAAAATCGTATCAAACTTAGTGTACCTTAATTTATAAATATTCAGGGTATAAAAATTTGTGTGGACAATGTGGCCATTTGCTTACAGGTGTCTAAAAGCTTTGGTGATAAAATAGTTTGCTTAGTACTTCAATCATGTAATCAGCATTTCGACAACAAGAAGTAATTCATTTACTTTGGTTTTTATATAAGCGTAGCGTATGCTCCGATATTTGAATTTGTTCAAAGCGAAGCCGGTGTTTGTTTCTTATTGCATTATGCAATATGTTTGTATGTACGTATTCATATGAATTATTTTTATTAAATGCCGTGAACCGAATTATTGTTTAACTATTATTTTTTCCATGCGCCGTTATATTGTCAACTGAGGCACCTAAAACAATAACAAAACAGCTTGTGTTGTTTGATTTGGAAATAAACATATGAGTCAATAGCTTATCATATCAACTTATTTTATCAAAACTGTGGAGGAGTGGAATTAAATACACAAAATCATCAGTTGTAAGCAATTTCAAAGCTTTTCAAAGGTTCATTAGATTATAAACTGTGAAAGTTGACTGCTTGCGTATTAATGTTATAGTTTAATTTATATGATGTATCGCGAAAGTAACTTCATTTCATATAATTTAGATAAACGAAGCAAGGTAAATAATGTGTAACCTCAACAACAGCAAGAATATAAAAAATAACTTTAATTGGGTTAGAGTAGTAGCTTATCAACTTGTAACAACGCGCTGTAAATATGGGCAATTGGTAGCTGTTAAAAAACAAGCATTAAAATTTGAGAAAACCTTAAAAAAAGTATAGTGTCTTGTAATTTTGTTGCGACTTCACACTACTTCGCTAGTGTTTCCAACTGATAATGTGTTGCAAGAGTCGCAGTTAGTTTTCCGGCACAGCTGCTAGAAGGCAGCATGTTTTTTCTCTGTACACAAAATAGTTGAAATCGTAACGCGCGCTTGTCATACCGAATTAAGTGTCACGTAGTTGTTTTACCAGCTGAGTGACAGCGTGCGCAACTGAGTACCCGTTGCTCGGAGTACGCCAGTCAAGCATTCTGTTCATAGTACTTCTGGTTTTCGCCTCATCGTTTTCTAACGACAGGTTTAACTTGCGCACTACCATCTAAGTGAGAGCGGTTAGCACTATTGCGCCACCTGCCGATGGAGCGCGCTTCCGATGCCATAGAAAATTACACAATGCAATGCGCAGTCATGATAGATATCTAAATGCTACGTTCACATACAGACACAGCTTAAAGTGCATGCAATAAGATATATACTACACTTTTTAATTGCGCAATGAAATATTTCATATTTATAGTGCACTTAATTAAAAATAGATACGGTTGTAAATTTTATTTACGGTATTTTAAAAAGCTTTCAATAATGCAAAGATTTATAGTTGATAAATATTTACATATGAACATACATATGCATGAAATATTCCAAATACGTCGTTATATATATTTTTTTTTAATTTTTGCTTGGGAGAGTTTTATTGATGTATGTACATATGTTTGTTAAACAATATTTGCATATGCTCATATGTATGTATGTATTTAGAATATTTCATACAAAATAAATTAAAAAAAAATAATTGTAAATAGAAAGTTTTAGTTCTTAATATTTTCAATTTATTAGTTGGACACTTCAACATATTATATCTCACCTAAATTGCTTAGGAAATGGGTTAAACGTTGTTGTTGTTATTGTAATTCCTGAAGTAATTTCGAGGCATGGTGCCGGGTTGACAGTCCTTGGTCGGCTAAACATCCGAGTCCGTTCCGGTTACTTAGACCCAACTGTCGTGGGAACGTGATTGAGTTAAATGTCGGGAATTATGCCATAAATATTATTTATTTATATGCGCTTTGTTTTCTATAGAGCTTATCGATCAAAATGACGATAACGAATTTTTTATATGAAGGGTATTGTAGCTTCAGTGCAACAGAAGTAACGTTTGTTTCTGGTTTCTAACTGAGAAAAAACATAGCATACTTTTAGGGTTGTATTGAAATTTCAAGCCTTCATAAAGGAATTGCTTATGGCATAAAAGAGTATAAAAAGAATTCTATCTTAATTTTGTTCAATCAGTTTTTAAGGTTACTATATGCTATAGTGCTCCAATTAGAACAATAGCTCGGAGGTTGTACCGATAGCTTGGATAGTACCAAAATTCAAGTGTCAAATAAAGCAGTGTTTCGAGCTACATATATGTTATAGTAGTCCGAAATTTCAGATCGATATTTCAAAAACTAAGGGACTAGTTCGCCTATAGACAGACGGACTCTGCTTGTGATGCTCATCTTTTACTACATAATATACATATAGACTTTAAAACGTCTCCGACATTTCCTTCTGGTTGTTATAAACTTAGTGGCAAAGTTTGAGTTGTGATATAACTCAGGAATGCGCCTAAAAGATACTATAATAATTGCAAACATATAATTTTCCATCTCGATACATATGGGGAATGCCTGTGTGTATTTATAAGGTCAAGTACATATATAGTTTAATATAGATACATAAAACATAGGTCATATTTTACAGTCAAAAAAAGTGGAAAAGTAAGCCATTATCGACCTCTTTTATGATATGAAGCAAGCTCAACTCACAGCACAAGGTTGAATGTTATGAACATGATTTCATAACATACTTTTAGGGTCATATTGCAATGTTCATATTTTAACCGTGAGCCCCAGGATTTACCGATTTCTTTTTTAAGAAATAAACTCAGTCCATGGTAAGCCTAAATGATATACAAACAATTTCATAGTATACTTTTAGGGTTATATTGCAATTTTTAATTATAATCGTGAATTTTAGGATTTAAATAAAATTTCAAAGTGGCTCTAGAGAAATAAAGGATTTCCCGTATTCGTTTTTGGGAACAAGCTCAATCCATATTAACTTTGTTTGTTATTCAAACGATTTCATAGCATACTTTTAGGGTTATATTGAAATTTCTAACCCTGAACATCAATATTTTAATAAAATGATGTTCTTTTTTAAAGAAACCAACTTAGTTCATAGTCGATAGCAAGTCTAAATGTTGTTTAAACTATTTCATAGCATATTTTTAGGCTTACAATGCATTTTTCTAATTTTAAGCGTGAAACTCAGGATTTTAATAAATATCACACTTACGAAATAACCATTGAGCTTTTCAAGACATAAGGTTAAATATTGTGCACACGTTTCCATAGCATACTTTTAGGGTTGTATTGAAATTTTCGAATTCTAATATAAATCTTATCATTTAAACTATTTCTTTTGCTAAACTAAATTAATTTCATCGCAGAAATCTTTTAATTTCTGTCAGTTCTGTCTGTTGTCTTAAATTCAGCATTCAATTTCACTTGCAGCACACAGTAACACTCTTTGAAAAGGAAGTACTTTAAACTCAAAACGTGCTTAGCATTGCAATTGAGTTTCTCATTGCACCAAAATAGGAAGGGTGGCCAAAATATTTTCCACAACTAGCAATATCACTGTCTACTATATGCTTATTGGTAATGTATACACGTACACATAAATGTTTTTACTCAACTGAGATCTTAAATAGAGAACTACACAGAGTGACGCTCTTACTAAAATAAAAAATTAAAAAAAAAACTAAAATTGAAAACAACATTTGCTTATAGGAAAAAATTGCCAAGCCTTCAACTTCAAAATTCTGTTGTTGACTCAAAAAAGCTAGTGGGAGCGTGCGAGAGCGCCAACAAAATTTCACTACCGTTGCTTGAAGCCAATATCGGTTAGCACTTACCAGTTAGTTGTTGTTGTGATGTTAACATTTTGCTGTCTGCGCGCGCTCTCCCAGCTTTTAGCTTGCCAGCTGTTGGTTATATTCGTTGGTAGCCGTCGCAACAGCTTACTACCTGTATGTAAACGCTGACTTTGTTGTTGTGTGTTGTTACCACTGCTGGCAAGCCACTACAGGAGCTAACTCACTAGTGTTTTGGCTTTGTTATTGCTGTTAGTTAGTACGCCGTTAACAGTATTGTATTGAAAACATTGTTAGCAGCAGCAGCAACAGCAATGCTACCACCAACACCAATACTTGGAGCACTGGAACACTGGCTTTTGCTTTGCCATTGTTCTCGCCTGCTGTCGATCGTCGTCTCCGTCGTCCATTGTTTTTCAGTTTGTTATTGTTGGCTCATCGCTTTGGTTGTCTGCTTGTCTCTAGCGGGTGACTAAAAAACAAAACCGCCGATCGACCGATATATATGTACATAAAGCAAAGACAAAGCAGCCAACGACAACGGCAACCAACGACCAGGCGTTCGTTCGGAACTTGCATGCATTTACCGTGCTACGCGCTTGCCTACCGCTTGCCAGTCGCTCTCACATTTCGTGTAAACTCAGTCGCGGTGTGTGCGCGTTGTGTGCTCCTGTTGCCGCGTCTAATAACAACTCAAATTGTGTTTTGATTACGAATTCTTTTGGTGTTCATATTCTATTTCACCGACATACATAACTACATACATATACAGTGTAACTATAGCGAGTATTGTGCCACCATTATTTTATTATTAATTTTTTTTCCTCGCTGTCGGCTTTCCATTTGGCCCAACACCTCGTCTGGTGCGGTTCGACGTTTGTCTAAGCGCAATATTCCCGTTTGTATTTGTACTAGAAGCGCTCGTGTGTGTCTGTGTGTTTATGCGCCTCAGCGCATTATAGTTTAGTTCAGCTCAGTTACGCTGAGCTCAGCTTTTTCTATTACGTTTTTTTTTTATTTACTATCAAAACTTTTTCACTTAGTACCCGTCTAAATATATACTTATATACAGCTTTGTTATTGCTGGCTACTGTCCATCGAAGCGCTACGCGTGTTCTGCCTCGCTTTTTCCATTGAATGTTAGCAGTGCTGCAGTGCGGTATTTTATACTTTAATTATTTTTATTTTCGAACAACGTGCGCGCGTGTGTGTGTGTGTTGTGTGTTTTATTTTGACTTGCATTGCATTTTTGACACCGCCGAGCAAGCCAAGTTTACAACGCAGCGGTTTGTAGTTTCAAGAACGGCCCAACCAACAACCAAGCAACAGTAACAACAACAATATACAATAAAATAACCGTACATGCGTTCATATGCACGTATGTAAACGTTTCAATCAACTCAGCTGGCTGGCTGGCTGACCAACAAAGCCAATGCTACCATGCGCGCTTGGACGTTGTTTGCATAAACTGTGTCGCGCCAGCGTTTTGCCAAGAACCGTACGTGGCGGAATTATTGTACTTTACATATGTACTATCTACGTATGTACATATATGCATCGCGTACAACGGTTACAGCCATAGCCATACGATATATTACTTACATACGTACATACATACATATCACATGCTCGCCGTGTGCTCGTGTAATTGTTGCTTTGGAACGTGGTTCTGGCCGTGATTTGGTGGCACTGCGTCGGCAATGTACTACTGACACTGCCATTACCGCTGCCGCACCCTAAATACAGACTACTAAAAAGCAATGAGCAATATGCCACACTGTGATTGCGAACCGTTTGTCGGAAACTAAAAAAAAAACACAGAAATACAAAAAACAAAACTTAACAAAAGTATCATTAAAAACGTGAAAAAAGTCAAAGAAAATAAAGAGGAAATCTTAACACACCTTTAGCCGTTATTTTTTTTTGTTCATGCGCTACGCTTTTCTGAGTCATTACTGCAATGCGCGCTTGTAATTGTGGAAGAATGGAAATTAAGTGCACCGAAAATAATACAATACTTAAATAAATAAAAAAAAAAAATAAATATTTAAAAATTGAATAAATAAAAATAATAATATAATAAACAAATAAATATAAAAAACAAAAAAAGGTTTACAAGTTTTTTAAAATACAGTCAACACTAATTAATAATTATAACAATTCCTTCAAAAATAAGGGAACTAAAAAAAAAATTAGGAAACAAAAATGTAACATTAATAATAATGGAAAAAAATATTAGCAAACACAAAAATTTTACAAAAATTATTAATAAATTACATTAAAAACCAAATGTTATACATATATCTAGACACCAACCTTTTTAGAGATTTCTGAATCTGACAAAATTGCAACGATTTAAAAACGTGGCAGTTTGCCATCAATTCCAAGCCAAAAAATCGAAAAAAGTATTCAAAAAAGACTAAAACATCGAAAAAAATAATCTAAAAAAGGCTAAAAAAATAAAAAAGGAATCCAAAAAAGCCGTGTCTAAGCAAAACGGGATCTTTTGTGAATCAGTAAAAATTTACAATTTTCAAAGGGCTTTTATAGAATCGTGCCAAAGCGTAAGAATACACTACTTTTGGGAAAACATGTTTTTACTTACCAATAGTCAGTCTTAGTGAGGTCGTGTTTGTGGCTTGATAGCTCGTAAGCCAACACTCTTTCGATCAAATCTCTTTAGAGCATGTTTCTAGTTTTAAATGCCTAAATTAGAAATATGTTAAAAAAATTAAATAAACTTTCAACAAATAAAAAAATAATAATTGAAAAATTTTAAGTGAAAAAAAAAATAATTTATAAGAAATTTAAAAATATTTATGTATATATAAATAAAAATAATAATAAAAATTAAAAGTGGTTAAAAACAAACAAAGAAGAACTAAAAACAAAATCAATAAATTGTGTTTTAAATTAAATAATTAAGTTTATAAATAATTTAAAGCATGAAATAAACTGTAAAGATATAAAAAAGCCATTAATGAATAGAGATAACTTCTAAAAAAGTTATTAGCAAAAGAAATTAAAATAAAACTTAATTAACAGTGAAAATATAGACTAAAACTCTATTAGATGGAGAAAATTTTACATAAATTTTAACAATGAAATAATAATATAATTTAAAATAATATTAAAATCATATAAAAATGAAAAATCATAAGAAAATCAAAATAGAGACGGAGAAAAAAATAAGATGGAATGATTTTATGAAAAATATAATTAAAAATATAATTATATGTAATTAAAATTAAGAAAAATTAAAATATTAAAAATTAAAAAAAAATTGATATATTTATTTAAAAAAATCAGAAATATATAAAATTTTGAATAATTTAAATATTAGTGTGCAAAAAAAGAAAATATTTAAGGTGAACATTAGTTAATGAAGAACGATGAAGAAGGAGTGAAAGACGTGGAAACGTGTAGGAGTGAAAGAAAGATTTGTTTTCACTTTTTAACTTAACCGGTTGAATAGCTTCTTATGAAAGAATCATGTTTCCCTATATGAAATAAATACTAATCAAAGGAAAACCATTGTAAGAGTAAAAAAATAGTGGAAAATTTGAATAGAAATGGGTTAATTTTAGAAACACAAAATTATTATTAAGTAAAAATAAAATAAAAAATATTTAGGCTCAAATAATATAAATTCATAATTAAAATTAAATGAAAATAAAAATTTAATTAAATAAATTATAAAATTAAAAAAAAATTAGCTCAAATTATAGAAACACAAAATTTAAATTAAATAATAATAAAAATGTATATGAAAATAAATAAATAATAAATAAAATTAAAAAAAATAATAATAATAATTAAAGTAAGAAATATAATAAAAGAATAAGAAAAGAAAAGAATATTAAAATGTCCTACAAGCGTATTAAAGGCATATCTAAAAACTAACAATACTAATACATGCAACTAGTTTGTTATTGTTAAAATTATAGATAAAACAAATAATGGGTGTAGCTAATATATAAGGTAAATTGCCAGGAACTAAGCAAATGATAATACAAAATAATTATTTATAAACGGAAGTAAGTGAATAACTACTTAAAACAAAAAGCTCTAAGGTCGGTACATAACAAAAAGTAAAAATAAAGAACAATAATGGGTAAATGTCATTTAAAACACAAATTGTCGTGAAAGCTAATACTCGTAATAAAAATAAACAATAATAATATAAACACAAATAAGTCTAAAATATCAAACCGAAAAATTTAAAATTAATTTTAAATATCGTATTAAAAATAAAAAATTAAAATTTTCATCCCAAAATTCTAATAAAAAATTATGTTTTTGAATTATAAATTATTTTTCGTCTTCAAGTTCTACAATCTTAATAAATATTTGATAAAACTTTTTCAAATAAAAAGTATTTACATTTTTTTTAACACTTTCTATTTCATTTCTATCTTAGTTTCATTTAATTAAATTTAATTACCGTTTTTCAGTTAGACATGTGTAAATTTTTCCTTTTTATCCCTTTTCATTACATATTTTTAATTTTTTTTTTTTTTCATTTGTTACCCCAATTTTTGAATTAAAAAATATTTAATGAATTTAGAATTCTGATTTTGGGATTAAATAATTATATTTCCAATTTTGAATTCCGATTTTGATTATAAAAGCTAGAAAACAATGTTTATTTCCAATTTTTGGACTAACAATTTAATTAATTTAAGTTGACAAATCTAATTTAAATTTAATTAATTAAAAATTTAATTTTTATTCCAAAATTTTTTAATTAAAAACTTCGCTAACCCAATTTTTTAGATTAAAAAATACTTAATAAATTTTGAATTCTTAATTTGGGAATAAAAATAAAATTGCCAAAATAAAAATAATAATAAAATTTAAAAAACTACATAACCTAAAAAATATAAAAACTTCGCAACCCCTATTTTTTATTTTAAAAAAATACTTAATAAATTTTGAATTCTTAATTTGGGAATAAAAATAAAATTTCCAAAATAAAAATAATTATAAAATTTAAAAAACTACATAACCTAAAAAATATAAATGCGACACAACAGCTTGAAATTAATTCTCCTTAAACTTAAAAATGTAAATGTAAATTTTAATAATATAAAAATGTAAAACAATTTTAATTTTTCGTGAAAGTAGTGTAATTTAAAAAAAAACTTGTATTAATAATTTTCTAACAATTTAATACAACAAATCAGACGAATCCTTTATGATACTACTTTTCCAAAAATACATTTTCTCCAAACAAAAGTCGATTTATTGCTTTAGTGATATTTTTTTTTAATTATGAGCAATAAAAATCAAACAATCAGCATTAATTAATATTCGAGTCATTGGGTTAAATCACTCTGTGGCAGCTAAATTTCCACACAACTCTGCGTTTAGTATATTTGTATTCATGCGCGCTCGATTTGAAATGCAGAAGTGAAATAATTGAGTAGAAAAGATTTTTTACATTATTTTCACTCCAAAGTAGCAGCCAAAAGCAGCAATAAATTAATTCAAGCTAAAGACAAAACAAAAAAACATTCTTTGCAATCATTGATGTGCCATTGTCGCTTGAATAACTGAGGTGCGCACGTCAGTTGTCAAAAAAAAAAAATACAATACAAATAAACAACAACAAACCTGGCAAAGGCAATAACATTTATGCGCGGTGTCGTCATCATAGACAAACAGACCAAATATAAACATTTAATTCGCGCTACTAAGTGAACACGAACAACAAACAGCAGCAATAACAACAGTGAAAACAAAACAACAAAATACTGCAGGAATGTGGCGCAGCACACATGTTAACGTTGACATTACAAATAATGCTGGGAGTGGCGCTGCCGGCGCTGGTGGGGGCGGCATACAACGCAGCTCATCATCGACACATTTTCAAAAAAATCATCAACAACAGCTTCATCATGCACATCAAACGCATTACAATGATGGCACAACAACAGCAACAAACACACAAACAACACCTGTCGGAATGACCTCAAAGCAAATGTCCCAATTGCAACGCGATCGTTTCTCCTCCTCACAGGCCATTCTACAAGATGCCATAGCCGAATCGAAGATAAGTTTGCATGTGAATTATCGGCATAGCGGCGTCAATGGCAACAGCAGCAGCAGCAACAACACCAACAATAGTAGTAGTAGTAACAATAAAGCGGATCATCACTGCGGTGCCATATCGGCACAGGCACGCCCGCGTCCCGTCTCCATGTACGAGCAGTATCGTTCGCGGCCATATAGCGGCGCTTTGGACTCGCCACCGCCACTAACGCCAGCGGCAGCGGCCGCTATAGCGCTCGGCCGCAGCGAGAGTTTTTATTTTGGTGAGAGCGCACAAAATGTGGCCGCTTTGCGGCAACAACATCAGC
Source organism: Bactrocera dorsalis (assembly GCF_023373825.1). Lineage (NCBI taxonomy): Eukaryota > Metazoa > Arthropoda > Insecta > Diptera > Tephritidae > Bactrocera > Bactrocera dorsalis. The sequence continues at coordinate 10,408,313 of NC_064303.1, read as the reverse complement.
AAATGCAATTTCAACACAACAACAACAACAAGTCATATCAACTACCACAACAGCAGCAGCAGCAACAACAACAGCAACGTTATGCTAAGCAAATGCAGGCGTCAAACGCTGTTACCGCCGCAAACGTTGGAAAATCGCCAGCACGACGTGCAAATCTGCGCCAATCACCCAGCGAACTGGTATGCTAGAAAGACTTGCTGTTACCAATTTTATTTCGCCATTGATTTTTACATTTATTTCATTTATGATTTTTTTCCTTTTAATTTTTTACGTTTGCTGTTTGGTGTTTATGGCTGAAAAGTGTAGAAAATCAAAAACTCGTGTTGTGTCGGACACCTGTTTAAGGCGGCAACACCAACAACAACCACACGCATATTTGTGATTTGCGCATGCGCATTTCATGTACGCGTATGTAATGCGCTTCCACTTCCTCACTCGCTGGCTTTGGTCTTTTGGCGGTGCATGCGCCGTTTTGATCACTACAAGTTGTGGCATGTGTGGCAACGAAAACAACAAATAAATAGGTAGTAAAATAAAAAGCCAACAGCAACAATTGTAGTTGCTGGCACAATTTTGCCGTGCCATAAGCGTGTTGCTGCGGAAGTAATTATAGATATTTTGCACTGCCCATTGATTCTCTTGTTTGGTCAAGTCCAAAAACAGTTGCTTCGGCCACAAACTATTCGTCTTAAAAATGGTTTTACGATTTTGCGTTTTCGCTCTTTTTGGCATTCAATTATTTCCACATACTTTGCTATTTCCACGTTTATTATATATCGTATTGTTACTGTTCGATATCGCTTTAACTAGTCTTAACGCCAAAGCCTTGGCTAAATCAATGATAAATAGCTGTAAAATTTTGGTATTTCTTTTTATTTAATCTTAGATAACAAAAAATGATGTATGAACTACTGATAGTGGTTGAAATGGTGCTTAAAGCCGCTCACCTATTCGGCAAGATATTCCTTTGTTCTTTGTTTATATCGAATACAATAGTTTTTTATACAGCAATTTTACTTATGTAGGGTTTTCGTAATTGCTCGCTATTCTCGTGGTGTTTTTAGCAGTTTTTAAATAAAAAAAAGTTATGTTCCTTTATTCGTCATAAAATTCAATCAATTCGAATATAAGTTATAATAGTCGCTTTAGTTGCCACAGAATTCTTTCAATTGGCCGCCTATCTTTAAAATGGACATTTGAAATTAACAATAAAGTTGTCCAGTTGAACAGAATATAAGAGAATATGCGATACTGATTCATTAATGCAATAATTGCTCCCGGTCTCTCTCTCTCTCCCTCTCGTTCTCTCTCCCTACTCGATTATACCATTCAATTTAAGTTATAGAAGTCGTTTGTTCAATTCGTCAGTTTCCGACATCTGGCGAAACGAATACAGCTTTTGGATTTGTAATTGTAATCGTATTTTTTTTCAAAATTTGAACGTTTATTTAAGAGAAATATTTATTGTGCAATAAAATTATTCAAAAAAAGGCCGATCTGAAGCTATAACATTTTCCCAGTTGGTGGATTACATCCCAAAACAACTGCATCGGCTTGGCGACCAAGAATGAATCAAGCCATTTTTTGATACCGGGTTCTAATGTGAACGTGAATGTGAAAAATGGTAGTGAGAAGTGGCAAGGTCTGCGCTGCAAGCCAATGAGGCAAAGCTTTCCAGTCGCTGTTCTTCAAATATGTTTTAACTGACAACATTAGGCCGAGTGTTGTGATGGTACTAGTCGCGATTTCCAGACATTTTTCAGTAATCACTGTTTTCAATTTTATAAGTTGTTACCGATAGCGTTTTCCTTTAGTGGTTTCACCCAGTTTTATACAATATAAATATAGAACATTATCTTGATGCCTTAGATATTCAGCTTTGCTGTTGATTTGGCTAGTTGGCCACATATGATATGATCAACGGCTTTTGGCTTCAATTCATCCAGTTTCCTTGCTTTTGAGTGTAGCCGGCTACTTTTAAAAGTTTTTGAATGGCTGTTTAAGGGACTCCCGAAGATGCTGCGAGCTTTTTTTTGTGTTTGACAACAATCTGCATCGAGTAATGCTTGTCGTCATCTTCAAACTTTTTTGGCCATCCAGGACGTTCTGCTTTTTCTAAGTTAGAATCTTCACTTTTGGCTTAAATCTCTCTCAAATAGAGCAATGTTTACCACAAATTTGCGCTTAAATACGTTGCCTTTCGGCTTTATATTAAAGAAATTAAGAAGATCTCCTCACAAATCACTTTTTTCAAGCAAAAAGTTCAAATTATTTGACATCTTTACTGGCGTAGACACCGCTTACTCGGTTATAGCCGGTGTATTTGACATAGTATACCGAAAAATACGCACAGGAACAAAGGAATTATAATAGGTTACGTCATCTCTTGACAAACAGTACAAATATAGCTACTTTATTTTCAAAAATAATCCTCTATAAATATATTTTGAATTCACGTAATTCATTATCAGCCGTCTTAATCATGCCTATTGGTCGCCTCGTTGCCTTTAGTCATCAATCGGTTGGGAACACCCTGTACTTTTCCGTCATTAAAGTAAGCTGAGGTCATCCTGTGTGCAAATATTCGTTTAAAATGTATCAGCTGTTTGAAAATTACAAGCTAGAAGTTTTCTTTCTTTACACTAAAGACAATCTGCAATATTTTCTACATTAGTCAACTACTATACACGTAAGGAGCCATTACAGCAGATAACATTTGAAAACAAGCTGGCTTTCATATTGAATTGAAATTTTCCACTAATTTGAAAATCCCATTTAAAATGGAAATTCAAAGCTATTTGCGCCAGTATGCAGAGTAACATATACATATGTATATATTTATGTTTTTGTTTGTGACTATATCAGGGCAACAATATATACATATGTGCACAAAAGAGTCGTACGTGCTTTGGAAAGAAATTATGAATTGCAAGCTCATCAACGCTGCCAACCACCGCATTACCAATGCCATCGACAATACAAATCACTGTCATTGCCATTGCTTTGCGTTGGTATTACCGTAAATACACCTAAACATGTTTATATGCGTACATTCTTCTGAGATTACGCATTTAACTAAAAAGAAAGCCATTTTCGGTACGACTCAAATGCTTTTAATCGCTTAAGAATACCTTTTTCGATATATTGAAGCCGAAAAATAATATTTTGTTTGTCTCCAACTCGTAGTGGCCATTAATTATCACTTTGTTTTAGTGGCTGCGAGTAGTTGAAACTAAATAAAATGTTTGAAAATTAAATAAAAAAACACAGAAATGTTAATTTTGGCTCCATCAAAGCTTTAATATCCGTGACTGGAGTATTTCTCATAGCATAAAAGTGTAAAAAAGTTATTTATATTGGCACTGACCTTTCAGTTTATATGGCAGTTATATGATATAGTGGTTCGATCTGAAAAATATCTTCAGAGATTATACCGTTGCCTTGGACACTAATAAGTGCAAAATTTCATGAAGATATCTTATCATATAAATAAGTTTTCCATTAAAAAACCTGATTTTGAGTAGTAGTTTGTATGGCAGCTATATGAAATAGTGGTTCGATCTAAACAATTTCTTCAGAGATTGTACCGTTGTCCTGGACCCTGATCTGTGTAAAATTTCATGAAGATATCTTATCATATAAAGAAGTTTTCCATTCAAAACCCTGATTTTGAGCGGTCAGTTTGTATGACGCCTGTATGCTATAGTAGCCCGATTTGAATAATTTCTTCGGAAATGGTACCGTTGTCTGGGACACTGATCTGTGCAAAATTTCGTGAAGATATCTTATCATATAAAGAAGTTTTCCATTCAAAAACCTGAATAATATCGTGATCTCATGATAAAAGTGCGATCATTTTTTCTGGCGCATGTGTTTATGTACATATGTATGTTTGCATTTGCAGTTCGTCAGCTGTGCATGCAGTTTTTAAGCGCCCTGTAAAACGTATTGCTCAGCAATCTCGTAATTGCAAGGCAATAAAGGGGTTCTCTAGTGGTGTATCAATAAAATTTAAGTGCATATTTACCCCCGTACATACATACATATGTATGTTTGTATGCACATAGTTATATGTATTAAATAGTGGTAAATGCTTACAACATCAAATGTTACTCATTACTTCTTTCATTAAATCTAAAGTAGTACTTTACCTCAACCATGACCATATTCTAGCAATTATCAATAAAAATAAAAAAAAACGCACCAGGCCATTTATACCGCACTGTGCACCCCTAAAGTCGCCGCCATTAATGATAACATTGTCGTATTTTTGTTTTTAATTGTATAACGGATCGACTGCTTGGCTACCAAACAGCTCAAGTATTTATCGGTTTGCTTTGCCTGAGATAAAATACCAGTGACATAAGCAAAAGCTAATAAGTAAATACCTTTGAACATGTTTACTGACAAACACATGTATACACATACAAACGCACATACATAAAATCACATACTAAACGTTTGTATGTATTTATGTTGTGTTTACTAAGTAGTCAAGTTCGATGCGTGTATTCAAGTCTTAACAAAATGTAATTAATTTTCGAGTTGAAAACATTTATCTCAATTTTTGTTATCTTTTTCTTGTTTTTTTATTTGCAGAAAGTGGATCCCGAGCTAATTTTCACGAAGCAAGAAAGGATCGGGAAAGGTTCCTTCGGCGAGGTATTCAAAGGCATCGACAATCGAACGCAACAGGTTGGTTTTAGTGATTTTTGGCACCTATACATACATATATTGAATTTTTTTTTTCTTCACCAGGTCGTGGCGATCAAGATCATTGATTTGGAAGAGGCGGAAGATGAGATCGAAGATATACAACAGGAAATTATGGTACTGTCACAATGTGACTCACCGTTCGTTACGAAGTACTATGGATCGTACCTTAAGGTGAGCATTTTATGAAGAGTACTGCAATGAAATGGCAGGACTTGTGACTACAACAAGTTTACTCAAAACTTTTTAGGGAATATTTAATGATAGTTATAAGGAAAACAGCGCACATCTTGAGTTTCATAGAACTTATTCGAATGGTTATACCATAGACTCGTTCGAATGTTATTTGTCTTTTCTGACGATAACTCTGTATCAACTTAGACATAGGTATCTTGCATGCAGAAAATATAAAGGAAATTACTTTAGAAGATATTTGTATACATAGGTATCTTGCATATAGTAAATATAAATAAAATAATTTTTGAGGTAATTTGGTATCGAATAATGTTTAAATTAAACCGAGCCCCCAAATTTGAATTAAAAAGCTTATTCTAATGTATTTTGTCTACTAAAACACATTATAACTAATTTTTTCATATTTATTTAGAATTTCTCATTAATATTTAAAATTTCCCTTTCCCTTGCATTTTATACCAGTTTATTATACCAAATCTATTGAGTTACCGTCGAGTGTACTACACTTTTTCTCATTAATATTTAACATTTTCTTTTCACTTGCATTTTATACCAGATTTTTATACCAAATCTCTTGACTTGTCGTCGAGTGTACTACAATTTTTTTCCACCGAGCTTTATTAAGGATTCTATTACAACATAAACTACGTATTTAAAGTCAAAATATCTCAAATGCCCATCATGAATAATATAAAATCGAGTTGTCGCTCTGTGGATATTCAAAAGCTTATCAGAGTGGTAGAAGATGACTACTAAAGCATTATATGATTGACTTGCTGATTTCTCGCTTAATATTGTGCTTTCTTTCACTTCCACTTTATACCAGATTTTTATACCAAATGTGTCCATCTACCGAAGATCATACCATACTTTCTCTTACACTAAGCTCTATTTAGTTAACTTACTACAACATAAAACTATTTAAAGCTAAGAAATCTCAAAAGCCCATCATGAATAATATAAAACCGAATTGCCTTTCTAGGGGTAATAAAAAAATTATCCGAATGTCATCTGCCTAATAAAGCACTATATGACGGAATTTTTAAGATTTCTTTTTTACTCGCACTTTATACCAGATTTTTTAGACCAAGTATGTCAATCCACCGGCGAGCTGCTAATATTCTTGGACTTCTCGCCATTAAGTAATAATTTTCTTCACTTCCACTTTATACCAGATCATTATACCAATTCTGTCGATCCCACGATGAGCGCATTTCTCTATCTCTTTCACAGAGCTGTATTTTGTTATTCTACTACAGCAAAACTCTGCTTATTTAAATCCAAACAATGTTAAATGCTCGTCATGTCTAATATAAAATCGAGTGGCAACTCTCGAGGTATTAACAAACTTATATTAATACAAGACGAGTCATTCATCAAAGCCTGCTTTTAAAAGTAAATACATAATTTTAAACATTTTAAAAATTTCTGGCTTAAATTCTCTTTAGACCAGTTTTTATACCAATTTATTTTTAATGAGTTCTTCATCAAAGACTGCTTTTAAAAGCAAATACATATTTGTCTACATTTTGAACATTTCTGGCGTACAATCCTTTTAGACCAGTTTTTTATACCATACCAATTTCTCACGAAAGCCTGTTTTAAAAAATAAATACGTATTTTTATACATTTTAAAAATTTCTGGCATACATTCTCTTAGACCAGTTTTTATACCAATTTATTTTTGATCGAATCTCGTCGGAATGGTGTACCAGCAGTTTAGAGACTCAAAATACTTTAAAAGGACCTTATTAATTTCAAATCCAACAACGTGATTTTTTTTTTTTTCAAAAAAATGTCGAATACTTTCAGAGCTGGAGTGAAAAATGTTACTACTTAGCGATTTAAATAGGGTTTGAGCGCTTGATAGGATAAAATCATGGTCAATCGCGGTAACATAGAACCTGCTATGGGAATTGTAAAAAACATGTTAAGAAAACTTTTAAGATCTCTATAAGAACATTTTCATTAAAACAAAGTAAAAGAACTAGAAGAAGACCACCAATATCAACTCATAATGCAATTAGTCCAAAAGTCGAGATTTTTATTTTTTGTTGTCCATTGCCATCAAAATAATTAAAATTCCATTTCTTTAAAGGGTACAAAGCTATGGATAATTATGGAGTATTTAGGCGGCGGTTCGGCGCTGGATCTAATGAAAGCTGGTTCTTTCGAGGAAATGCACATCGCAATCATATTGCGAGAAGTGCTAAAGGGTCTGGACTATCTGCATTCGGAACGCAAATTACATCGAGACATCAAAGCGGCCAATGTATTGCTAAGCGAAATGGGTGATGTAAAGTTGGCTGATTTCGGTGTTGCCGGCCAGTTAACGAACACAACGTCGAAACGTAATACATTCGTAGGTACGCCATTTTGGATGGCACCCGAAGTGATAAAGCAGTCCATGTACGATTCCAAAGCGGATATTTGGTCACTGGGCATCACAGCAATTGAATTGGCCAAAGGTGAGCCGCCCAATTCGGAGTTGCATCCAATGAGAGTTTTATTTTTGATACCGAAGAATAATCCTCCACAACTAACGGGAAACTATACGAAATCGTTCAAAGATTTTGTGGAAGCGTGCCTTAATAAGGATCCTGAAAATGTGCGTTTTCTAAAATAAAAATATATTTACTGTTATTTAAATGCAATTTATATTTAAATAGAGACCGACAGCCAAGGAACTATTGAAATATCCTTTTATCAAGAAAGCCAAGAAGAACTCGTACCTTATCGATTTAATTGATCGTTATAAAAAATGGAAGCTGCAGAAGGGTGATGAAAGCGAAACCGAATCGGAGAATTCAGATTCGTAAATATATTTATTTATTTTAATGCTTTATAAATTTTCTAATTTCTTCGTATATTTTCTTAACCAGTGACGAATCGAAACCTGGCGGCAATAATGACGAACCTTGGATAATGACCGTTAAAGGGCTCAGCATCAATAATGCACCACGCGAATCGATTGCGAATAGCAGCTTTAAGGAGATGGAACACATGAAAATAGCACAGAAATTATCACAAAGCAGTGGAGCAACGCCGATCGCAATTAATGCGGCCAACAAACACTATCCGGGTAGTGGCGCAACTTCTGTAGCGTTGTCACCGTCCGCCACATCGCAACAACAGCAGCAATTGCACGACAACATGGCGGGCAGTCCGCCTGGTACAGCTACGCTAACATCATCGTCCACGTCCGCAGCTACGCAACGCGATACCAACTTAAATCATTACAAACAAGCAGCGGCTTCGGCTGGCGTCTTACGCTCATCCAGCTCTAATATAGCGCATCAACCGCTCAGTCCAACACATAAGCAATCGTCGGGCAGCCAAGAATTGCTATCGTCGTCAAGCGGCAGCAATTCACCAAATGCTGATGGCATGAAGAAGATCAGTAATAGCAGCAGCAGCAATGCGGTCTTCCAGGAGTCCAAATCGAACCTAAGGCAGAGTCGCTCCGCTTCACTAGATGACGAACACGAACAGCGACGCTCATCGGTAGGTCATTGGAATCATGTGATATTTGTGAACGAAAATTCACTTTCATTATTTCCAGCTCATCGAGCATGCCAAAAGCGAAGATCAACTGCGTGAAGAAGAAACGCGTGCACAGCGGCGTAGTATGCATGCCAGCGGCGTATCATCCAACTCGTCGCCGATGCTTAGCTCCAGCTCGAGTGGTGGCAATTACAATGGCAATGCCGCATTGTCGAATAGTAGTGCGCATGGCGAGCGTTCATATGGCGCCGCATTGGAAGTGTCCGCATCGGCGTCCGCCTCCGCCACAGCTGTGTCGTCCAATAATTCCAATCACAAATTGGGTGGCAATCGTGTGATGCAGACGAATAGCGCATGTCTGAATAATTTCCTCTTTCCAGTTCTTACGGATGTGAGTGTTTTGTTTTTTGTTTCGTAAATTGATTTATATAAACTGCTTGACGGACTGAGTCGATTTGGACATGTCGGTCTGTATATCTGTCTGATGGTATAGACGCGAACTAGTCCCACAGTTTCTGAGATACCGTTCTGAAATTTTGCGCATGCTCTTTTCTCTTCAAGAAGCTGCTCATTTGTCGGAATTGCCGTTTTCCAACGAGTATAGCATATAGCTGTCATACAAATTGACCGATCAAAATCAAGTTCTTGTATGGAAAACTTTTTTAATTGACAAGATATCTTCACGAAATTTGACTAAGATTTTTATCCAAGGCAAATCTGCATTCCCCGAAGAAATTGTTTAGATCGGACCATTATAGCGAATAGCTGTCATACAAGCTAAACAATCAAAATCAAGTTCTTGTATGGAAAACTTTTTTAATTGACAAGATATCTTCACGAAATTTGACTAAGATTTTTATCCAAGGCAAATCTGCATTCCCCGAAGAAATTGTTTAGATCGGACCATTATAGCATATAACTACCATACAAACTGAACTATCAAAAAACAAAGCTAGCAATCTCTTGTATAGAAAAAATTTTTAATTTGCAAGATATCTGCACGAAATTTGGCATAGATTAATATGCAAGGCAATTCCGATTAGACCACTACAACACATAGCTGTCATATAAACTGACCGTTCAGTATCAATATAAAGATCTTTTTAAACCCTTTTATGCTATAAATTTACATGTGTAGGCTATTATAGCTGCGCTACAGCCGAAGTTAACGTTTTCTGCTTTTGTTTAATAAAATTGTATATATATTTTTGCAGATTCAACGAAAGTACGCCAATTCGAGCAAAAATTCAAACGTTACGGACATTGGTGACTTAAAGTCAGTATTGGAATTGGCCGAGCGTAGCAGTCCAGGTGTCAGTGATTTGTTCCTTAAAGAGATAATTCACAAATTAGTTCCAGGCTACTCAGAGACGCGTATTAACAATATTATGGACAGGGCTATCAGGTGAGTGCCTGCTCTCAAAAAATTTTCTTTAATGAAATATTTATTTTTATTATTTTTTTTTGCAGAAATAAGAAGTAAACGAACACAACGGTACATGGACTGATTTTATATAAAACAACAACAACAAGAAGAGATATCTAAATGTTATGATATTTAAATAATAAATATACCAGTTTGGAGCGATTGGATTGGAACATGTGCATATAGCAAATATTTTAGAAATTGCGACAAATGCGCAACTAAGCGATATATAACACTTTAAAAAGAAAAGCAAAAGTAACTCCATACCTAAATAAATTTAAATATATATTTAAAAGAAATTTAACAAAAGAAAAATATGATAAAACCACAACAACAACAACAGTGTACTACCCCCGCAATATTGTTTGTTATGATAGTGTAATATTTATTGGATTCCAAATAAATCGTTGTCACACTGATGCGTGCCGCGATAAGCTGTTAGGTTCTCGTTTGAAGATTAATTAATTGTAGATAATTTGATGAAATCAACTATTGCATACGATGGTACATTAATTAGTGTGAATGTAAAATGCAAAATACATATTAAATTTAAACAATTCTTATATAAAACAAACAAAAATAAACAAAACAAATTGACTTATTTGTGTAGTGTTTAGCTAAATCCGCTGCTGTGAGAGGTACGCATGTTTGCCGTATCAACACCACAATCCCACACACGGTTTTCTAATATGTATTTCTTAAGCTGATTTTGTTTTTGCAAATGCACCACTGAAGTTACAGTTTTGGCACTAAAACAAGGTTGCAAAGTAAACTAGTACTTCAATTTCAATTTAAACCGCACTTAATTACTTTTTGTTATTACTTCTCCCATATATTTTATACGGAACTTTTGTAGTAAATCTTTTATCTCCAAAGTACATATACAAACAACTTTGAAAAAGTGATATTCTAATACAAAATATTCCGCTTTTTTTCATAAACGCTTTCCTTTAAAAGTTATACGCAATTAAAGTTGTACGTCAAGTGACTTTAGCCTTCATACAAGTGATTTACACATTCTATGTTGCTCATACGACATGGTGTACTATATGAATAGAGTTCATTTGCTGCATAACCTTAACTGCGTATAACTTTTAAAGAAATCGTTTATGAAAACACATATTCAGACATTTTTTGTAAGTCGTTTATACAGATGATTTGTACATACTATGTTACTCATACGACATGGTGTACTATATGAATGCAGAACATTTGCTGTATAACTTTAACTGCGTATAATTTTAAAGGAAAGTTTTCATGAAAAAATTACTAGAACGTTTTTTGTAGAACACTAGCTTCGTATTAGAATATCATTTTTAGATTTATTTGCATAATGCAAAATATCAAAAAACCCATAATATGTACATACATATATATGTATGCACATAGAAAGAAACATGATTTAATTGCGGTTTCAGTTAAAAATGAAGAGCTTGTTTACATCAAAACCCAATTTTTATGCCAAAAACTGAAACTTCAGGCGACTTTTGCAAAAAAAAAATCAACCTGGGAAAGAAAGAACGGACACCCTAATACACATACATATATGTATGTATCTATATATGTAGTTAAAATTAAATTTAAATTAAAGCATAACCGCGTGGCAGATGCGAAATTGTATGAGTTCGTTTTTTTTTTAATTTAGTAATTTTGTTTTGTTTTTGTATTAATTCACACACTTAATATTAGTTGTAATTGTAAAAGTTATAAAGATAAAGTAACGTACATATACCTATATATATGAAAAAGGAATGAAGAAAATAACTGAAAAATAATAATGAAAAAAAACGGTCTATGTAAAAAATATAGTTAGCTATGTGGCAATGAAAAATTGAAACTAACATGAATGCATACATACCTACATACAATATTAATACTAAAAAAGTAAATAAATAAAAGATAATAGTATTTAGCAATAAAACCTACAATACTTACATACATACATACCTATTTGAAAAATCAGCAACAACAACAAAATGGGCAAAACGACAAGCAAGTAAATAACAGTAATGGCAAATAGTTTTAACAAAGCAACAACAGTAAGAAAAACTCTATTGAAGTAATACAAATAAATTATCGGACAATATTATAAAGACTATCAATTTTGGATTTTATTTTTAAGGTTATGTAGGATGGCAAAATTATAGGGACGTTCAGAAACAGGGATCAATTACAGCTGAACAATTTTGACGCGGACTCATACATATAAACTGTTTGTGTCTGAGACGACGAATCACGAATACAAGAAGCTGAGTGGCACAAAGCATTCAAAGAAGGTCGTGAAGTCGTCGAAAACTTGCCTTATGCGAGTCGTTAATGATGATAATATCGAATAGTCAAAGAAACGTGCTTGCAAATCATAGTGTTCGCATTAGGGAGAAAGTAGGTGATCTCAAAGCATCTTATAAACTGAATGAACGGATTATTGTTAATGTGTTGGGTTAAAGACACATACCAAAAGATGCGCCGAAACCGAAAAAAAAACAAAATTCGCTGAAGGCACTGAAGGCCATAGAAGGCAATTATTGAAATGGTATTAAGCTTTGGTATACTTGTATAAGCTTGGAAGACTCTTTTGAAAAGATTTTTTGTCAGTCCGGGTCAATTTTGTTAAAATAGTAATTGCAGAAGACGACGCAAATGGAAATCGTATTAAGCTTTGGCTTGCTTATATAAGGTTGGGAGACTCTTTGGAAAAAAATTGCTAATCTGGGTCATATTTGATCAGATAGTAATTGCAGAAGGACGATATATTAACACCACGATCTTTATTAAAAGTACTTTTGGAGGGCTATTACTCTTTTTCGGAAGGTTTTGGCACTTCACCTTCTTAAGCGAGAAGCACGAGCTACTCCCTAGATCAGTAGTTTGAATATAAGTAGGGTTTGACTTATCCAGATTCGACTTCAGAAACACCATGACCATTAAGTGTTTTCAGAGAGATAGGTCGCTGACAAAAGCCGCCAAACACCCTGAAGGAAATGATGTAGCCCATGTAAGTGTCTTTACTATAAGTCAATGTGCAGAAATCAATCTCCATCGGCACTACTTAGCGGCAGTCAAGCTATCTAAAGACGATCTCAGCGTATTAGTTTAAATCGCTTTTAGTGGAGGAGTGTATAAGAAGGCTGAACCGCCTGTATACCTAATTTGCGTGCCGCGGCATAAAAGGGGTTGCCAACAATCAGAAGGCCGGCGAACTAACGCTGCGGTAGAGTCCAGAATGATATAGCCAGAATCATGCATTACAGTGGGGTCTCACACTATAAAAGAGTTGCTCCGGATGGAGGAGAGAGTGAGGAGGAAACAGTATTGGCAGCAAACAGCAGGAATGCGCCATGCCAAGCTACTTTTGGGAGGGTACAACCTTTCAAGGTTTAAAGAAATGATCAACTTGTCCCGAGACAAATTCTGCCTCCTTGTCACGCTCTATACAGAGCACCGCAGGCTCAGGAAGCACTTGTCCAACATGGGCATAGTCTCTTGCCAGGAAACTCCAGAACACCTGATTATCCAGCAATTTGCAGAAGCAAGCTCAATGCCCTAGGTTCCATTTAAGACAAGACGAAATATATCCTGTCATCAAACAAACAGTCGTCCCTCTCGCCACTTGACTCCTACATCACTGTTAACAGTCATAACTTCGATGTCGTAAAAAATTTCGTCTATCTTGGAACCAGTATTAACATCAACAACAATGTCAGCTACGAAATCCAACGAAAATAACTCTTAGGAGCTACTTCGGACTGAGTTGGCAATTGAGAACTAAAGTCCTCTCTCGACGAATCATGTCATCTCATGAGTCGACGTTATGAGTTTTCGAGGAAAAAGTTCTGCGGAAGATTTATAGTCGATGGAACGGTGTGCTGTACGAGATAATAGACGACATTTACATAGTTCAGCGAATTCAGAGACAATGGCTACGCTGGTTAGATCATGTCGTCCGAATAGATGAACACACTCCGGCTCTGAGAGAATTCGACGCAGTATTCGCGCCATGGAAGCAGATGAAGAGGAAGACCTCTACTTCGTTGGAAAGACCAGGTGGAGAAGGACCTGGCTGTACTTACATCTTCAATTGGTGCCAAACAGCGAAAAGGACGAACGACTGGCGCGCTGCTGTAAACTCGGCTATAACCGCGGACGGCTGTTGGACCAAAGCCTCGATTCATTTGCGGCGATATTATCTAAATTACATTCTTCTTCTCACTTCCTTTGCTCAATTCTTTGGTATCGATAAATTTAATATTTTATAGCTATTTAATCATTTAACGAGTTTCAACTAAAAATAGCTCTTTGTAGCGCCAACTTAACGACTAACGGTTAATTAAAATCATCCATCATATATGCATGTTAGCTATATGTATGTAAGTAAATATGTATGGTATATAAAGAATAATTGTGTAAGTTATAAGCACTGGCAACTGCTGACAGCTATATGACAGCCAACGAATGCGCTCTGGGCACTGCATGTCTAAGCAACTATAATCAAATTAATATTTATTGTTATTGCTTCATTTGCTATTTCTTACATACAAGACACTTTACAAGGACGTGAACACTTCATTCATATCCGCTACGCGTGCAAAAGCGCTCAGAGAACTCAGCGAGAAAAAAGCGTAAACGCGCAGAGAGAAAATGAGCAGGTGAGAGAGAGAGCGCGCAATCAACATATGTTCTCCCTTATCACAATGTCCTGCAAGCATGCCATTTGTGTTTGTTTATATGCGGTATTCGCGTCTTTTGACAGGTAACTTGGCAGTAGCCAACAGCCGACAACAAGCAAACAACAACATCAAACAGACAGACAGACAGCCGAGTAATTGCACGCGCGTGCTGCGCTGGCTTTATGTTCCCTTGGAGCTTTTAACTGCCATATGCGCTCTGAGTTTCTTAGACGCTCACGAGCTTTTTGCTTTTGCAACAACAAAAAAGGCAAAAAAGCACACATAACTATTATATTAAGTAATCCATCTTGCTGGCTGCAATGGCAAGTTCCTGTCAAATTCCCGATTCAGTCTTTCGTTTGGAATAGTTAAGGATGAACACCTGACTCGATAACTCGCACAACGAATTGTGTTACAACAAATATTTGTGAACAAAAAAAAAAACACACAAGAAAAAATGCTTGAATAAAATACATAAAAAAAGGTATATGTGTTTGTGTGCTTAGTGAAAAATGCGAAATGCAAATAACGCCTAAAAGCATGCTAAACAATTTTGAAAAGTTTGCTTGTGTGCAGTAAAGTGGAAATTTTTGAAGATTTGCTTGCAATGCTTCGTGGTTTGTGTTGAAAAAATGCTAAAAAGGCACAAAAAACTACGGCCAGGCAATCAATTTATACAATGGCAGCAATGTCAAGATCTGTGTGTGTACCTTTTTGTTGCGCGTCATACATATGCCTGCCACATAAATTCCGCTAGTCAACTGCTTTTCTCGCCAATTTTTGTGTTGAAAATTAGGAAGTGAAAAATTATTGCATTTTCCATATATATTTTTTATTTCTTTTGACAATTTTCTTTTTCACGTATTGCACGAAAATTAAGTGGCCACATGTGTATACACATATAACATCCCTTAATTTGTATACTCGCAACATCCCGCAATGAGCTTTAAGAGTTTTTCCTTCAACAAGCAGACATACAGACATACTGCAAATAAACATACATATGAATATATATACAAACATATACATAAACACGGCGAACACCTCCGAACTCTGTCAGTGCGTGACACCTAAGCGCATACATACACACATATAGCCATCTTGGCTGGCTGTCGCACACGCTGCCTGCTTGACTGCCTTGGCAGACAAAGTTGGCTTAGAGTGTTGTTGTGCGTTTAGCTGCTTTTCAGCCATCTTAGCATAAAGTGCTGCCAGTTTCCGCTTGCTGCGATTGAAACGCAATACCTGTGTCAATGTCTGCGAGCGTGCGTTGCTCAAAATATATACATATACATATGTGTAACTTTCTACGTACATATGCATGTGTGTGTGCATGCGTGCGGTTACGCGTGCTGGGAATTTATTTGCTAAATGGCATTTGAAATTTTTACCACATCTCAATGTGACATGCGAGTCGATTGTAAACAAAAACGTGCCAAAGAAAAACAAAAATGCAAGATAAACACACATACATATGTGTATACACATTAGGGTATCTGTTATTGATCACCACCAGATGTAATGCACTTATGCCAACGATTTTTCCAGTTCTCGAAACACTTTTCATAAGAACTATTTAGGATGGCCTTCAGCTCCGAGCAGCGAATTTTGTTTTATTTTTCGCTCGACTGAAAGCGGGTTCCATGGAGCTTTAATTTCAGTTTGGGTAACAAGATTAAATCACACGGAGCCGAGTCTAATGAATACGGTGGTTAATCGATGGTATTTATTGCGATTTTGGCTTCCAATTCGGTCACAATCGTGGTTTGATGCGATGGTGCATTATCATCGTGAAAAACTGTTCTTCCACGATTCCGACCGTTTCCGATGAATGTTCTCACACAAACGCCTCAGTACGGCCAAATAAAATTCCTTATTGACCGTCTGTTCCTCTGGAACAAATTCATCACCCGGCAAACATTCGTGGTTCGATGAAACAATGAGCATTACCTTGATTTTGAGCGGCATTCCGATGATTATTCACTTGTTTGCATATTAAACTCATACAACTAAGTCTCATCGGCAGTTATAATGCTCTTCATTAACGTGGGATTAGAATTTGAACGATCCATAATAGCCAAAGAAACCTGTTTACGGTACTCTTTTTGAAAAAAACTCAGCTTTATCGGATCGAACAAGAACGTGCCATCTCTCTAAGACTTGTCTGACGATTTTTTTATCATTTTCATCAGTTGAAGAGGCCCATTTAGCAGTCTGTCTCTCAATTTTTGAGATATCGGTCTGAAATTTTCTACACATCCTCAAGAATATGCTCATTTGTCGAAACCGCCGATATTCGACCACTACAGAATATAGCTGCTATACAAACTGATCAATCAAAAACAAGCCTTTGTAAAAAAAAACTGTTTTGTTTGACGAGATATCTTCACAAGTTTAGCATAGACAAAGCTATAAGAACGGAAGAAATTTTCTTGATCGGATCACAATGAAATATAAAGGGTGATCCAGTTCGAGGTTTCCTACTTTTTTAAGAAAAAACGCAGAAACTCCAAACTTATTGGGCAATTTTTATTGTTAAAGAACATTCTTTGGCATTTATTTTTTGAAGATGTTGGCTGCGGCTACATCTTAGATGGTCCATCCGTTGAGTTAAATATTCGATGACTCGTTCGAGCATTTCGTTTGGTAACTGGCAAATGACACGTGTGATTGAATCAAAGCGTGATTGTCCGCATAGACTTTAAATTTTACATATCCTCAGAGGAAAAAGTCTAATGGTGTGATATCATACGATATGGCCAATCGACCGCCGCAAAACGTGAAAATATCTGCTCACCGAAGTGTTCTTTCAATAAGTCCAGTGATTATGTGATGTGTGGGAAGTGGTGCCGTCTTTTGGTAAACCAAATGTCGTTGAGATCACGAGCTTCAATTTCAAGCATAAAATAGCCGGTTATCATGGGGCGATAACGGTCGCCATTGACGGTTACGTTCTCATCGCCATCATTTTTGAAGAAATATGGACCGATGATTCCATCAGCTCACCAACCACACCAGCTGTTGTTTTTTTTTTTTGGAACAGCAATGACAGCTCTTGAATCATTTCAGCGGACATCCCAGTCAATTTCGCTTGTTTCATACTTATTAAGCCAAAAATGGGACGCATCGCTGAACAAAATTTGGCTCGAAAATGTCGAAAGAATCCATAGAGCGAAGCGATTCTTGCACAAGCTGTATTTTATACGCTTTCAATTTAAGATCTCGACGTTAAATGTGGAAACTCATTACATACGTCAGTCCGCGTTGCTGCAACCGGCGCCGAATCGACTCTTTACGATCTTCGTCCATGCTCGTAGCTACGGCTTCTTTATTTTCTTCACTTTATAAGCAAAATGTAGTTTTTGTATACCAATTAAAGAGTTAATTGAGGCGTGCACCGGCATATTGTACTCTCCCCTTCATTACAACGAATCACATAGGTCTAGTACACTGTTAAACTCCAGTTTCCTGCTGGGTGCTATTGGAATGATGTGATTCTTATTCAGATACATGGATCCAAGGGTCTTATCGTGCATCTACAGACTGTTGTGCACTCTAGCAAGGGATAATCGGGAGTTTCCGGCTCCATGTCACCGAACCGGCAGTTAGCACAACACACTTCTAATTGCTGCCAGCAGTAATGCCCAGTAAAAAATGCCACAAGTACTCGGAATTAGTCCCTTGGAAGGTTGATTACACTTTTAAACCTCGTGAGATTGTAACCAATCATTAGCAACTCTCAGAGGTAGGTTCATCCATTTGGACGACATGACTGGCTAGCAGCGTAGCCGCTTTGCAGGGACGAGATTATCTTTGCACCTTTTGTTGTCATTTGAAGCATAGTATATTTAGCTGATTGTTTGATTACTAGTTGGAGCGAAGTGAGTTCCATCCTGACTTCGTTTGCTGCCACCAAATACCTATGCATTGCACCAGATGCGCAAACACAGGCAAGTCTTTGCAGCCCTACAGAAATCTATAGGTTTATAGAACTTGTTTAATGCAAAATTTTATATGGAAAAAATATAATTTAGACTTAATTTAAATAGCTTATTTAAGCTGAATAATTTTTTAAGGAAAACTATAACTTTAACTTCAAAAAAATAATAACGCGAGAAATTACGGACCCCCCAAATAGTATATGTATATGTATATATGTGCATGCACATTCTTAAGCAGACAAATAAAGTGAAAGTAATAGCGTAGCCCTTGAAAAAATTGTAATGCATTTTGTGATGCCAGCATAACACTCACACACACACAAAAACATAATTCATATACATATACATGCATGCATGTCCTCTGAACTATTGCTTAATTACATATAAACGGATGTGAAAGCAGCTCGAACAGACGCTGACACTTACACATACACACACAACAATAAGAAAAACATAGAAAAATAACAAAAACAATAAATAACACAGAGAAAACAACTAACAACTCAGAAATGCTACAACAACACACACAAAAGCATACAAAATGCATTCGCACAAAAGACATTGGCTGGACCTTGAGCAGTTCCTACAAGTCGTGAGCGACACAAGAACGCACACATACACATCATACATACGCCAACAACATGCATACGTATCGCAGTCCAGCAAAAACACCCGCACTTTGTTGTTGTTTTTGTTGCTTTTGTTTAAATATGTGTACATAGTGAAACTAAAATTGACCGTGCGGCTCCTTTTTCGTGGATGAGTTATGTGTTAGCGCGAAGTAAAAGCTTTCGGCACACACCATGGCACACCCACTATCGTACCAACCCATCTGAGGGAGGCATTAACTATGCGACAACCTTGCCCACCCACTCTTCGATGGGGATTTGTATTTGGTCGCCACTTTGTTTGTGCGGCAATGGCTTTTATTATTAGCACATTTCCGCGTAAATATTGAATGCGCTTAGTTAGGAAACTGCGTTGCTTTTTCAATGCTCCTGTAACGGTATTAAAAAGGATTTACAAACGGTGGCAACATGCAAGAGCGCTTAGTAGTGCATGATTGGCGAGGATTTTGCTTTATTTAAAATTTGTTATTTAACTTTTTGTGACAGTTTAATTTTGTAGGCTTGAACTTGGCACTCACGGAGGCGGTTGTGCGCCTAAAATTATGCAACTTATGAAAGATTAAAGCCCTTTATGTGCTTAATTAGCAAGTATGCAAAGTTGTATGGCTGAAAAAATCTATAGTTTTTAATATTTAATCACCGTTAGTGAAAAATTATTCTGCTGTTGGATGCGTAAGCCATTGGTAAGGCCGTATACGTAACAAAGTTATTTGGACTGGTTCGAATACCCTTTGACCATATGTATTTTTTTTACTTGCTCAGCGGTAGAAAATCAGTTATGCAGGTCTGGAATCGCTTTATAGCTTTAGAGACTAATTACTGAATATTATATTCATACAGGTCGCTTGCTTACTGAGGCTTAGATAAATAAGCTGTATTTTAGATATATGAATGGGTTTTGTACGATTCCAGCGACAACTTTTTCTAAACTTACCAATTCTTGAAACAGCATTGTTGCGTTTTTTTTTCAAAATCTGAATGTCAAAAATGATTTAAGCCATTTTTCGATAGCCTGTTCCGATGTGCACAATTTTCCATTGTGTTCCTTCTGCATCGACCGGAATAACTGGTAGTGAGAAAGTGCAAGAACTGGTCTATAAGGCGAGTTAGGTAAAACTTTACAGCCACTGTTTTAGAAATATTTTTTACCAGTAAGATGACCCTTGTCGTGATGGAAATTTATTGTCTTATGTTTAGTCATAAATCCCGGATATTTTTCGGTAATCGCTCATTTCAACTTGATGAGTTGTTGTCGGTGGCATTCTTCATTAAGGGTTTCACTCAGTTTTAGAAGCTCATAATACAACATGCCGTTTTGATCCCACCAAATACAAAGCATTTAACTGGCGTCACGGATATTCAACTTTACCGTTAATCTGTCCAGGTTTCACATATGATTTTTATACTCTTGCAACCTGTTGCTACAGAATATAATAGTTTTGTTCACCTAACGGTTGTATGTGTCACCTAAAACTAATCGATATAGATATTGGGTTATATACATATACATACATATATGTATATAAATGATCAGGATGAAGAGATTCGTTATGTTTATGTGTTCATGTTTATCTGTAAATGTTTATCTGTTCATCCGTCAATCTTTCTGCACTACTATGGATCATAGTCGTTAACGACCTTCTCAAAAAACTAGAGAATCTTGGCTGTCAGGTGTTTGCCTATGCAGACGATGTAGTGCTCATGGTGAAAGGAAAGTTTCTAAGCACCGTGTATGAGTTAACGCAGGGATATCTCAGCCTTGTTACAAAATTGGTGGTCGGAAGTGGACCCGCCATCAATCCAAATAAAACAGAAATGGTTTTATTTAGCAGAAGATACAAGATCCCTGTTGCACCGTTGCCGCTATTTGCCTGCAAACGGCGGATGCAGTGAAATATTTAGGGCTCATCCTGGATAAGAAGCTTTCATGGAAGCCAAATATCGAGGAGAGAGCCAAAAAGGCATCGATTGCCCTACATTGCTGTAGAGGAGCTATTGGCAAGAGGTGGGGCCTCTCACCGAAGCCCATAATGCTCTATGGAGTCTATATATGGTGGAGGGCTTTACAGAAGACCATACTTGCAAAGAAACTTGAGAGCGTTCAACGAGCTGCGCTCATCAGCATGTGTGGTGCATTAAGGTCAACCCCACTTGCACTTTATGCAATACTGAACATAACGCCGGTGGATATTGCCGGAAGGTGTATGGCCGCAAAGGTGGCTATTAGGCTCAGGGAATCTGGGTTCCTAAAGGAACGTGTATCTGAACACTCGGATATCCTCACAAGCTTTGACTGCATACCGGATCATCTGGATCATGGAGTCGCCTTATCGAACTCCTTTAGCTCCTTCTCTGCACATATACCGACGAGGGAGGTTTGGCAGGGAAGAAGCCGTTGGAGGAAAGGGGCAGTGAGCTTCTTTACGGATGGGTCAAAGCTTGGGGGGAAGGTCTAAATGTCAAATCCAGCTTCAGACTTCCCGACTGTTGCAGTGTTTTCCAGGCTGAGGCTGCAGCCATCAAGGTAGCAGCAGATTTGCTGCTGAAGAGAGTGTCCACCTTCAGAAAAGTGACCATTCACTCAGATAGCAGAGCGGCAATACTAGCCATGAACTCATTCACGGTGCGTCCAGGGTTGGTCGAAGAGTGTCTGGCGTCACTGTCTCTGGCGGTGAGAGCTTTTATTATAAGACTTGTATGGGTGCCGGGACACAGCGGAATCGCAGGTAATTGCAAAGCTGATGAGCTAGCAAGAAAAGACACCCTAGAATCGCTATCGATTGAATGGGAACGGGTAGGTGCTCCTGCATCCTCTTGTGTTCTACTACTGGATAGTTTGGCCTCGCGGCTGCTTGGTCAGCGATGGGCCAGCATTGGTACCTGCGCGGTCGCAAAAGCCTTTTGCCCCAAGATAGATCGCGTAAGGCTAGCCTCTCATTAGTGATGGGGCTCTTGACGGGTCACTGCCCTATTGGCATACATGCTGTAAGACTGGGAATCTTACCGGACGCCGCATGCAGAAGCTACTTGCAAGAAGATGCAGTAGAAACTAGCCAGTACTTCCTTCTTAACTGCCCTGCTTTTGGGAGATCAAGACCCAGACAGACTTGGGGGCACTTACCTTCAGACATCCCACCGATCTGGCGGGTATATAAATTAAGCGGCTCTGTAAATTTGTACAGGCCACTAAGCGGTTTGCCGATCTCTAAGTCCGAACACGGGAGTTCGATTTTCTATGGCTTCACAAAGGACTGCATCTATTAGTCCACGTGCGATCTCTCTGATCAGCCATCTAACCTAACTTAACCTAACCTAACACTTGCGATGTATGGCAAAAAAAAAATTGAGTTAGGATATGGGCGTAGTTGTACCTCTGCACGCCCCCAAAACGCCATTAACCGACACGACCTATCACAGTAGCAAGGGTCGCCTGTGGGAAAAGGATGTTTTGAAAAAGTGGACGTGGCCCCGATCTCAAATAAGTCTAACGTACATATCTCCTAAACCACTAAAGCTTCAATAACCAAATTTACCTAACGCAAATTTTATAAGAATTCGCAAAATGGAAATCGAAAATTGATGAAATCCGACGATAAGCCCACTCATTAAGCATGGCACCGCCCTTTTTTATATACACATAACTCGGACTCGCCCGACTGTTTTCAACTAAATTCGGTACGTGGCATTATTTTGATGTGTCTATGTCACAGTTTGAAAATGGACGAAAACGGACTACAGCCAAAAACCAAAACTGTTCAAGCCCTTAAGTACTCAAAAACTAAGTACTCAGTAAATATGTGAGACATGTAAATAAAATTCATAGAGAATCCTTTCCTGATAGTATTATGCTAGTGTGGTAAGAATAGGTTAAATTGGGTCAATACTTCAGTTGACCCCCACGTAAAGATAATATAATATAATAGTTCTCTTAATAAAATTCAGAGAGCGTGTTTTTCTTATAACAGTACATCTTTGTTCCTAAAATGGATAAAATTGCGTGAAACCTTGGCACAGCCCTTATATAACCAATACAGGGCATTCTATTTACTTTTGAATCTCTTCAGGTTGCTCTTTGTCCCAAATGCGTAAATTTTCCTTGTTTACATACATTTTATACCAGTTCCGGCTGCTATATTTTCTTCACTGCGTGCTGGACGTGTTCTATTCGATTGAATATTATCCAATAATGAATGCTAGGTATCAAGATGGGTGCTGATGCTGCGAATAGTACCCACAGTAGGCCAGTTACTTATATGAACCATAAGTTGAGCGTGAATTTTCTTAATATAGTTGAACGGTTTGTAAAAGTTGTTCAGGCGAAAGACTTTCCATGATGAAATGCCAAACACGACTCATACATGATCTGCCAAAAAAATGCTATTGAAAAGAGTAATTCTACTTGGTTGTAGCCACTGAAATTACAATTCTCATATTCGAAGATCCAGGCGTACCCTCTTTGGGACGCTGGAATAAAATTTTAAGTGCAGTAGTTAATAAAAATTCATTCACGTTTAATTAAGTTAATCGGCTTCTATAACAAATTGATTTATTAAATTTTTATTATTGAAACTTATATTTATTATTGAAACTTGTTTTCCCATAATATCTTCATTCATGCAACAGGTATCAGCATATTGAAACAAATCATTTTCGTGGCATACACATACATACTCGTACATACACACATACTTGGTTGTGAGTCAATACCAATATTTAGTGGGGCAACAATTAAATTAACGCCATCACAGCTAAACGAACAATCGAATTAAATTTGAAAACAACAACAGAACCCAAAGAAAAAACAAACCACCAAACTGGGTGAAACTGGGAAAAAACCGAAACAAAAACGACTAATCAAATTCAAATATAAAACTAACTTCAGAATGCTAGAAACCAGATCAACGGTAAATATACCGTTGAATGGCTTACGAAAGAACCACAAACCAACGAGTTCCACAACGGAGAACGGCGGCTACAACGCTTCCGATGCTGAAAAGGGTACAGTCGGCAGCAATGGCAAGAATGGCAATGCGGACAATAACGTAGTCGATATACCCGAAGCTGTGTTGGAGAAACTGTTTCGCAACTATGTTTTCAAACAGCGGCGTGCAGGCTCCAAATGGTTTATATTTGCAACATTTCTTTGCACAATTTGGATCTTGATTATACCGCACCAATCGGAGATGGTACCGAATGGTGAGTAGTTTGTGTTTGTAACTCTTGCTTTTAACCCAAGTTACTAGCTTTTATGGTGTATGAAGTCATTTGTGTTTATGTGCTTAAAGCGTTTCTGGTGTTCTCCATCGTCACTTTAATAATGATGAGAGTAATGCTGGATCGGCGATTCCTCGATCGTAAGCGATTCGAATCGGTGCACAAGCGTTTAACGCTGCACGGTACGCTTATGCTTTGGTTTCTATTTTTCGCCAATATTCTTACCTATTATGAGCTGCAAACGAAACCATCACCAAGGTAAGCATTTTTCATAAAATTTTGTATGAAAAGTTTTATATTATTCCTTCTATCTCTTTTATTTTACTTTTATTTTACAGAGAAGTTCTCGGTTGGATCGCACTTTTCAACTTTCTCATCTATATTACCTTGCCCATGCAGCTTTTCTATGGTGGTTGTCTGTTGGGCTTCGCGAGTTTGATTATGTTTCCCCTAACCGCATTTACGTATGGCAATATGAGACCGCTCTTCTGGGAGCAAGTAAATATTGCATGCAATAATACTTTTTTAAATAAAAATACAGCATAATCTTTCTAGATGATAGCCAGTTTTATTATGATTTTTACTGCGGCTCTTATTGGTGTGCTGTGTTATTTCATGAGTGAGGCGAAGCAGCGGCGTGCTTTTCTAGAGGCTAAGAAGAGTTTGGAAGTCAAAATGGTTATTGAGGAACAATCCGCTGAACAGGTTGGTAATTGATAAACTGGTCTTTCAATAATTTAGCTATACAAATTGGGGGCCTAATTTTTTAAGATATTTTACTTGGATCTCATTAATTTAAGTAAATACTTCATATGATCAAATTTGACTCGGACTTGACTGCGCATCAAATCGAATAATACTTTTTATTTTTATTTCGCGCGAAAACCCATTCGTCGAGAAATTGTTTTTATGGATTGGTATGACTGTCATTGACAACTGTGCCAAATGGGACATCAGAATAGTACTGTTTAGTGAACGCTTGTCTTTTTGAAGTTAAAGTGCATTCAGAGATCTTTACGATGAGTAAAATAACAAAGAAGTTCCATTAAATTTTTTGTGCAGAATCAAATTTCTGGTGCCGAAACGTTCAGAATATTGGAAAACGACTTCGGTGATAATTATTTATCGCAAGCAAGTGTTTTTCATTGGTATACAATATTCATAGAGGGTCGAGAACGCATTGACGACGAACCACATCCAGATCGGCCATCAATATCTACTGATGATCAACACGTAAAAAGATAAAGGAATTGGTGCTTAAGAATCGACGATCAATTGTCAGAGATCACTGGCTTCGTAGGAATATCGGAAGGATCAGTGAAAACCATTTGTGAAAGTGAAAACGCGATTGGCTCCAATTCACTCAATTTTCAGCGTCGCGTTAACGTCAGTGAAATGCTTTCCGACTACTGGAATGGCATGAAACGTATTATTACTGGCGATGAGTCTTGGATCTATGCTTAAAACTCAGAAACAAATGATCAATCGGCCGAATATAGTGGCAAAGGTAAACCGAAGCCGAAAAACCCATGTCAAAGTAGGTCAAAAATCAGGTATCGATTATCAAGGTGTCGTGCACTCCGAACTCCTTCCGACCGGCCAAACTGTCAACAAGGAATACTATTTGAGTGTTATAAATCGTTTGTGCGAAGATATCCGTAAAAAGAGACCGGAATTATGCGCCAAGAACTATTGGTTTTTGCATCACTATAATGAACCGTCACATACTGCATTTATTCTTCGTGAGTTTTTCGACAAATTTTCAACTAATATCGTACCGTGACTACCGCATTCGCCTGATTTAGCTCCGCGTGATTTGTGGCCATTTGGCAAACTCGAACGACCGCTCCGGAGAAACCGTTTTGAGTCAATTAAAGAAATAAATATTTGGAAAAACTTTGGAGGAAAGAAAGAAGTTTGATCTCTATATGTTTCGAGAGATAGTAAAGGGTCCTAACAGCTCTTATGTATCGACTCCGGACTTTTTGGTAAATGTTTTGTATAAGAAGTGTATTAATGTTAAAACAAGGAGCTTGATATTTTGCAATAACGACGTCGAGTAGAAGTCGCAAAGGCGTGCCAGACGACGCATCATTACTTGTGACAAGACGTGGGCTTATGAATATGGCGACGAAATTGTCCAACCAGTTAGCATATGGCTCTCCAAAAATGAGAAGAACCGAAGAAAACGCAAATTCGGTCTAAAATTAAGGTGATTTTCATTACACAAAACGAGAGATTCGGCGCCTTGTGATTTTTCTGTTTTCGGAACTAAAAATCTGCGCCTTGAGTACAATGGAGCCTTTAAAAGTCATTCGCGGGAGGCACTGAAGGCCAACCGAGTCGAGCCAAGACTAATAGCGCCGGTACATTCATAAAAGTGGTCTATTTTGAAGGCGATAATCGTGTTTTGTCTAAAATACTTTAAAACGTTGTCTTTTGTTCAGTCTGGGTCAAATTTGATCATATAGTATTCCACGACTTTTAAACTATTTCTGTCTGTATTTTCTAAGTTCTATTCAAAGGAATCGAAAATTGAAATTCTATTAAAAACTTCGGCTATATAGATTTAGTTACAAATAGTAAATTTATTCTATAAACCACGACTGTCGGTCTTTCTTAAATCAAAAACCAGTTTCGTTACTTAAATGCTCTATATATGTATGTATATTTCTATATTTTTAATATCTCTATGCAGGAACGTTTACTACTGTCTGTACTACCGAAGCATGTCGCTGTAAAAATGCGACAAGATCTCGGTTCAACAAGCTCAGAGCCATTCAAGAAAATTTATATGAGCAGGCACGAAAATGTGAGGTATGTTATGAATAATATGTAAATGTATATTTATATTTCGTTATAATATTCTTACAAATTTATAAATATTGAACCTATTCATATCTATGCAATTTTTGTTTTCTCAATTTCAGCATTCTTTATGCAGACATCGTTGGATTTACAGCCATATCGTCTACTTACAGTGCACAGGACCTTGTTAAAATGTTAAACGAACTATTTGCGCGATTCGATAGTCTATCGGAGGTAAATGCTTATATTGTCTTATTAACTAAAAATAATTTTGAATTTAATTTATAAACAAATTTTTAGTTACAATATTGACAACACTATTGAAAAGTTAGGTAGTGGCTTTAATAGGCTAGTTATAATACAGTTATTTTTTTTGTTAGAATAGACAAAAGTAAGTCCAACCCAATCAAATTTCATAATTTATTATAAATTTTACTCCAACATTTTCTGAAAACTCACCCTCTTTCAGTCATCCCTTAGACTACATGATAATGTATTCCGCCCTTTGAATAATAGTTTCCATAATCCATCTGGAATACCGCGGATAGCCGAGTTTACAACAGCGCGGCAATCGTTTCTTCTTTTCGCTATTTGATGCTAATTCGAGATACCAAGTGCGGCCAGGTTCTTCTCCACCTGATCTCGCCAACGGAGTATAGGTCTACCTCTTCATTTGCTTCCCCCGGCGGGTACTACGTCGAATGTTTTCAGAGATGGAGAGTTTTCCTCCATCTAGCCAGCGGAGCCGTTGTTTCTTATTTCGCCGATCTATATCAATGTCGTCGTATAATTCGAAGCAGTTCATCGTTCGATCGAACGCGATATTTGCCTTTGCAATGACGCAAAGGACCATGAATTTTTCGGAGAACCTTTCTTATGAAAACTCGTAACGCCGACTCATCAGATATTGTCATCGTCCATGGTCACATAGCAAGACTGACTTGTATAGGTCTTTGTTCGTCGATAGAGGACTTTAAATCTCAACCGCCTACCCAGTCCGAAGTAGCAGCAGTTGGCAAGAGTTATTGTTGGTATTAATACTGGTTCCAAGATAGTTGACAAAATTATTTGCGACTTCGAAGTTATGACTGCCAACAGTGACGTGAGAGTTTAGTCGCAAGTGCGACGACTGTTTGTTTTGATAACAGGAGATATTTCGTCTTGCTCTCATTCACTATCAGACCCATTTGCTTCGATTCCTTATCTAGTATGGAGAAAGCAGAACTAACGAACTAACGATATCAGTATCACCGGCGTACGCCAGCAGCTTTACACTCTTATAGAAGATTGTTGCTCGATTAAGCTCTGCAGCTCGAATTATTTTCTCCAGCAGTAGCTTGCTTTGTCTAAAAACTCGTCTGGTATCGAACGGCTCGGAGAGGTTCTTCCTGATCCCTATGGAACTTTTGGTATTGCTCAACGTACAAAAAATTCTAAAAAAAAATATTTTTCTATTTTCATATTATCCGTATTCTTAAATTTGTATAGCAATATAATTGTCCACAGGGATCTTCAATTAAAATCCTTATATAACCTAACTGTGGTATGGGTTTGAAGAGGATAGATTAGGTTCAATGTCTGATTCATATGATCGGGATCCTATTAAAAAGAAGTCCAGTAATCAGACTTTTGAAGTCGACAAATCGCTTTGGACGTTTTATTTCTAGTCCCACAAGTTCAGCGGGATATCTGAAAGTGTGAGCAAATGAGTGTTGAAGCTTTCATATCGAAAAAGTAGAACCGTAAAGTGTTTATATTTTACTGAATACTGAAAGATTCTCTCAAGAGTTCACTTGACCTCTGGCGAACCTCCTTGAGCCAAAAGAATCTTGCGGCAGCGCAAGAAATAATAGTAGTCCTGTTCAGGTCAAGCTCCCGCGAAACCCAGCTATCCGGTGGTAAAGCGTACGAAAAACATGCATTTTCTTGCCAGCTCGTCAGCTTTGCAACGATTCCGCTACGGCCTTGTTTGCTGTTGTTGTTGTATCTATTCCCCGTTAGGGTGGTAAGGTTTAGATAAGTTGTCAGCGAGGTCATCCAACGGTAGGCTCACAGAACGTGCTTTTTCGACGGGGCGGACCATAGTGAGAAGGGGTTCAGATATGGGATGGGATATAGATGGGCATGTAAAGTAGTGGTTAGAGTCATGAGGAGACTCGTTGCATGCTGGACATATGTTTGATTTGTTGGGGTCGATTCTGGATCACCAAGTGATTCAGGATTACTAAGAGACTCTGTGTTATTGATAGCGAGGTTAGGCATTCTTTAACTAGTCTTGAACGAAATTTTAGTGAGTTATGATCAAGAGAATATAACTCTCTAAAGAAACGTAAATTTCTGTGGTATGGAGTCTAGTTTCCTTCGAGTGGATTTCTGGATTCTAAAATACTTACGGTTGATATTGTTCCTTCTGGTGCGTAATATTTTATTATTTCCTTCCATTTATTGGTTTTCATTATTTTTATAAACACATCGCATCCTTCATACCGTATGAACACATACACACATAGCACATATGTATACATATGCACCCTTAACACATAACGTGCTGATAGTCTAACGGCCTTCACTTGCCGACATTCACTTACAACACAACACATCCTGCAGATCAATCATATTTATGGCATCTACTGATGCCACAAACAAACACATATGCACATACATATATACATACATAAGCTGATGGTACGAAAGTAAACTTGTCACTTTTCTCACCTTTAATTACACAGAAATACCATCAGTTAAGAATTAAAATCCTTGGCGATTGCTATTATTGCATTAGTGGTGCACCTGACGAACGTCCTGACCATGCTGTGCTCTGCGTACATATGGGTCTCTCAATGGTGGAAGCTATTAAGTAAGTATGCGCCACACCCCATTGCTAGTCTATGCAATGCTAACACCACATAACTATGCATATATATATATGTATGTATATATGCATATGTATGTGTGTGTGGGTGTCTCATGATAAACTTTTGCATTTCTCCTTGTAATACTGCAACATTTCTGTGTCTCTCTGTATTCCACTTTTTGTGTCTATGTATGTGTGTGCAGATATGTGCAGCAGAAGGCCAATTCGCCTGTTGATATGAGAGTGGGCATACATACCGGCGCTATATTGGCTGGTATACTTGGTCAGCGGCAGTGGCAATTCGATATATATTCCAAAGATGTTGAGTTGGCTAATAAAATGGAATCAAGCGGCAAAGCCGGGTGAGTGGATTACCATATAGCAAGTGAACAATTTAGTTTTTATTTTATTACTTACAGACGTGTGCATATTTCGGATAAAACTCTAGCTTTTCTTAACGGCGCTTTTGAGGTGGAACCAGCATATGGTGAACGCATGGATGAAGCTTTGCGTATAGCAGGTCTGAAGACCTACTTTATAACCAATGTTTTGAAACCGGTAAATTTCGGAAAAACCTTATATTTCTTAATGCAAATATTGTATTTGAATATTAAATGTCTTTCTAACAGTTCTCCTCGCCCGTTGCCAAAAGAAATAGAGAATGTAGTGAAATTGTTGCTGGTAAAAAAACGGAGGCTGAGAAAATAGCAATCGTTGAGAAGCCAATTGATTGTGTCGCTGTTAAGAATGTACATATAGTGAAAGTACTCAGTCCGAACACCAACTTCAAAGTACGCCTACAGGAGGAGCTAATCGCACGAGATGGTCATGAGTGAGTATATGCAATGAATATAAAATATAATAAAAAGAGTTAACTTAGGCTGCAACGTTGCTATAATTCCCTTCACAAAGTGAGGACGAGTTCGTAACTAGGCCCAATCGGACCACCGCCACGCCCACAAAACAACATTAATCGAAAAAGTAGAAAGAATCTTAACTAAGTACTATTGGGTTGTCAAAAAGGTCTTGCGGTATATTTTTGAATCAATTCGTGTAGCACCCATACATCGAGCTTCTTAGTGACTTCAAACTTAAGATATAGAACTATAATTTTGTATCGCACTAAAGGGTTTGTCCGGAAAATAACAGGACTGAGTCGATTTAAAAAAATTTATTGAACCAATCGTTACAATTCTTTAAAAACTTTCAAAGTAGGTTCCTTTTGCGTCGATGCAGCGCTGCCAGCGCGATTTCCAAGCATTGAAGGCGTCACGGAAGGTATTCTCCGGAATAGCCTTGACAGCCGAGGTGCATGCTGCTTGGATCCCCATTTGTCGCGCACACCTTGCGCTCGGCTCGCACCACTCACAGAAACACGTCGCGCGAAAAGTTCGTTCTGTTAGTTAGTTCTGACTCTCCAGTTGCTCGGCGACAACTGACCGCTCGTTCGTTAGCTAGGCACGCTCTCTGCACACACGCACCGAAGTACAGTTGCGGCGGAAGAAAATCAGTCCGGACAAACCCTGTAACAAGGGTCATCTGTTGAATGATAATTTTGAAAAAATCTGACCAAAAATTGTTCAAATCCAACCAAAGCTGTTCAAGCGCCTAGGTGCCGAATATGTGGATCCTAGTATCTATAGTTATATATCTCATATAGCTCATTGTTCCGTCGATTGCGAATCTCGCAGTTGCCAATGCGCAAAAAACCATAAATCTTCGGCAAAACTTTGCTCTCGAACATCCTAAGGCCGACCAGCAGATGATGTTATTGTCCATGCCTCCGCAACTTTTGCAGGACGGGAACGATGAAGGACTTGTAGAGTTTAGTCTTTGTTCGCCGGTATTTTTTTTGCCCACCAAGGCGTTAAAATCGTCAAGCATTCCAGCAGCTCATTAAAAGGCATTTTTGGTCATATCGTCCTTCTCTTCCGTCGAAGCGTCGGCGCAAATCAGTGATGTTGAAACATTTTGCTTTGATGCGGATTGTGGCTAGACGTTCGTTCACCGGAGTGAATGTCAGGACTCGACAACTTAGTCCTTCTCCCACCACGAATCTCACGCCGAATTCGCCCTCCATTAGATGGCCGTTGTAGTAAATGTTACAAGGATCCACTCGTCTCCGTCCTTGTCCCGCCCATCGCATTTCTTGGGCCGAGGTTATGTCAGACTTTACTTTTACGATATCAAACAACTGGGCATCGGCACGTTGGGTGCACGCTTTTAAATCATAGTCATTATTTTTGTTGTTGTAGTCGTCATCAAAAGTGGAGGCGTTCATCCGGGGCTGCTGTTTCCTTTTCATTGGGAGTGGTTTGTACATGACGGGTCCCAAAGCCAGCTCACAACCTCAATAGACGAGAATAGATAAAATCGGGTGAAAAAATGCTCTAGACCCCATATAACTAGCAAGCCTTATGTACCTGAAGGTATTTTCCTGCAAGTTGCAACAGTATGAAATGCTCGGTTATATCCGAACTTTGTTCTTCCTTACTTATTTATACATATCTAGGTTAAGAGTTTGCAATTTTAATATTTTTTTTTTCGTTTTATCATTTATTTATTGATATCCAACTCTACCTCTATTGCAGAGATCTGTCGAGTTGTACGAATATCTTCTTGAAATTCAAAAACAAAGGTTTGGAAGCTGCATATGCCGCTCATCGTGAACCCTTCTCTTCGCTACCATTGCTCGCAACTTTGCTCGTACAGGCGTTAGACATTGGCTATTCCTATGCAGTACTTCCAAGGTTTTTTATAATTAAGCATTGTCTTTTTCGTGATTTCATAAAAAAAAATAATATTTTTCTTTTAGATCGCAGTTGCATCTGATAAATATTTCTTCACCTTTAATACCCATGACTATGCTGATCTTTATTTCAATAGCTGAGAGTTTTCCAAAATATTTACCTGAATCCTTGGTAAGCCTTAGCAAACGTTTCAACGACATAACATTCATACGAGAGTTGACTGCGATTATATTGGCCATGACCATGGGGCTCAGTAATGTTGTGGATATGGTGAGTAATACGAGAGAAAGAGCGTGAGCACAAGCATTTGAATATTTCTAATTTTTTATTTCATCTTCTACACTTTTAGTACTTCTATGTGACCTACTTGAAAACGGATCATGTTGTTTTGGATAGTGAAATCGAACCCATCACCGAGAGTGAGGGTATTATTGCTCCAGCTGAGCCATCTTTGGCATCTTTGCTAGCGAATGCTACTATGGCGGATGAAATTCATATGTTTCCCTCATATATGAGCAATTATGCCGTGTTGATACTGATTGCGATTGCCGTCATTGCCCAGCTGACACATGTTACAAAAATTGTCCTAATGATCGTTATAACAGGTAAATGTGATCGGGTGATCCTTTCAGTTGTTATTTCATTTTTTTTTATTAAAATCATAAATCATATTATTTTGTAGCACTCCATTGCTATTGCAATATATTCGTTTTGGCCGATTTATATTCATTCGAGGACGAATTGGCCGCCAATCCGTAAGTTTGTAGCTACTTGAAGCTGTTTAAGGATATTGAATACCTTTTATTTTATTTATTTTTTAGCACAATACCCACCGCTTACAGACTGTCAGCAGTACTAATTCTTGTCACGTTGGCATTGTCGTTTCTTGTGCGTCATGTAAGTACACTGTGAAGATTCTTTTTAAAAGCGAGTTGCGAAAGAACACTCAACTTGTTTAGAACTTCCCTGAAGGTATTTAACCAATCTTATTGAACTCGGTATAGCCAGCTGATTTTGTATCGTTTGTCTTACGATTTTAAGAGAGAAGATATTGTTTTACGATTGATTAGTATGTTTTCTTCTTTATGGCGTAGACACCACTTACGCGGATATAGCCGAGCTTACAACAGCATGCCAGTCCGTCTTCCTTTTCACTGTTTTGCGCCAATTGAAGATTCCAGATATAGCCTGGTCCTTCTCTAGCTGGTCTTTCCAACGGGGTGGAGGTCTTCTTGTACTTCCCCCGTCGGGTACTAGGTCGCATACTCTCAGAACTGGAGTGTTTTCATCTATTCGGACAAAATGACCTATCCAGCGTAGTCGCTGCCTCTTAATTCGCTAAATATGTCAATGTCGTCGCACATATCATACAGCTTATCATTCCGTCGACTGCGGTATTCACAGTTGCCAATGCGCAAAGAATAATAAATCTTCCGCAGAACCTCTCTTTCGGAAACTGGTAACATCGACTCATCAGAAGTTGCCACCGTCCACGCCTCTGCACTATAGATATTTCGACTTGTACTCATTACAACCAGAGCCATTCGCTTCGCCTCCTTATCCAGTCTAGCGAAAGCAGAACTAATGGCGTGGTTGTTATGGCCAATGATATCAATATCTTATAGAAGACCATAGAAGATCTTAAGAAGAAGATTATTTTCTCCAGCAATAAATTGAAGAAGTCACACGATAGGATGTTTTCTTGTCTGAAACCTCGTTCTATATCGATCTGCTCGGAGAGGTCCTTCCCGATCCTGACGGAGCTTTTGCTGTTGCTCAACGTCAGCTTACACAGCCGTTACCAAGTACAGACATAGCGGCATAAAGACAGTTCCTTTTCGTGATGTCGAAGGTAGCTTTAAAATCGACGAAAAAGTGGTGTGGTGGTCTATGAAAAAGATGTCTTCTTTTCACGAGTTTTTTTCAAGATTTGGCGCATGGTGAAGATTTGGTCGTTTGTAGATTTTCCAGGTCTGAAGCCAGATTGATAAGGTCCAATCAGTTTGGTGACGGTGCGTTTCAGTCTTTCACACAGTAAGCTCAATAGATCCTTATATGTAATGTTGAGGAGGCTTATCCCACGGTAGTTGGCGCAGTTTGTGGATGCTCCTGGTTTGCGGATTAGGCAGAGTACACTTTAAATGCAATCGTTGAGCATACTTTCCTCCGACTATATTCTACAATAAAGCTGGTGCATGCTCCTTATCAGTTCTTCGCCGTCGTATTTAAATAGATCGGCCGGCAATCCCTAGGCCCTGACATTTTTTTTTTTCAAGCGAATAATTGCTATTCGAACTTCTTCATGGTTGGGCAAACTAACTTCCGCTCCATCGTCATCATTTGGGGAATCGAATTCGCCATCTCCTGGGGTTATGCTTTCATTGCCATTCCGCAGGCTAGAGATGTGTTCCTTCTATAATTTCAGTATGCTCTGGGCATCACCTCTGCGGGTTCTTGTATATTGAATTGAATATTTTTCAAGTCACATGTGATCTAAAAAAAATTTCTCGCACGGTCGCAGTGATTCCTGAATTCTCCGTGGATAAAACTTAATCGTGAATAAATAGATGAATGTATAAACCAGTCGCAGTGACTTTTTATCACTTTATCACTTATCCTACCGAGTGTTCTTTTGCAAATTCTTTATAATAAAATAACGCATTTCATATGGTCCTTAAAATACCAATACTAACACATTTTCACAAAAAACCAACAGGTGGATCGTGAGGATCGCGTTATATTCAAGTGGAAAACCGAAGTTGCTGAGCAGCGTGAAAAGGCAACAGATATGCGACGAAGAAACGAGGCACTCGTCTACAACATACTACCGGTACATGTGGCCGAGCATTTTATGAAGAATACCAAACGTTCACACGATGATCTGTACTCGCAGAGTTATGCTGAGGTGGGTGTGCTGTTTGCGAGCATGCCCAATTTTTCAGGTATTATTTTATAGCATGCGCCTTAATCAGCTAGTATTTGAAATATTTTCGAACTTTTACAGACTTTTATTCCGAGGAAACTGTTAATAATCAAGGACTTGAGTGTTTACGCTTTCTCAATGAAGTTATTTCGGATTTCGATGCGGTAAGTTTCCCTTTATTTTTCAGTGTTCAAATATTATTAGAATTCTTGAATACATTACAGTTATTGGAGCTACCGCAATTTCAAGATATCATTAAGATCAAAACAATCGGTTCCACTTATATGGCTGCGAGTGGCATTAATTCGAATCGCGTAAGTAAACCAGATGATCCGATCACAAAACGCTGGTCACATTTGGAAGTGCTGGTCGAGTTCGCTTTGGAGTTGAAGAAAGCTTTGCAAGGTATCAATGAACAGTCGTTCAATCATTTTGTGCTCAAAATGGGTATCAATCATGGTCCCATCACGGCTGGCGTAATTGGTGCACGTAAGCCACACTATGATATTTGGGGTAATACGGTAAATGTGGCATCGCGCATGGAGAGCACGGGTAAAGCAGGCGCTATACAGGTAAGCAAAATACATATAAGATATATATATAATGAATTAAATTAAACGTCTGATACATGTATATATATGTATCGCGACGAAAAGTACCCAGAAATGTTTGATGTATGATTCCTTGTAAAAGAAATATCTATATGTTATGGGATTTATTTCGGTGATGCTTACTAATAAATATCGAATTTTTGATTGACAGGTGACAGATGAGACTTGTGGCATTCTCCAAGAATTCGGTTACACTTTCCAGCAGCGTGGACTTGTTAGCGTTAAGGGCAAAGGACAACTAATGACTTTCTATCTACAAGTAAGTATTAATATAAGATCTTTTAAGAATTAATACCTTATTTTTGCTTTAAATTTAAGGTTTTATTTAGCACAGTTAAAAAACTTGAAAAGTCAATTTTCACAAACTTTTCTTGAGCCGAATTTTTCACCAGTAAAAGTATTCGCCATAGACAAGAAAAAGTAGTAATCACTTGGTGTCAGGTCCGGTATATTAGGTGTGCGCATAATACCCACCCAATCAACCTCCCGAAGCTTTTGTCACTATATGTTTGTGTTGCTTATTGTGAACTTGCTGAAAGACGATTCACCGTTGACTCTTCCTTCAATAAAATTAATCCCTTTTAGCCCGTTATAATGAACACAGCCCCAGACTATCCTCACTACTTGCTGGCGTATTGTTGTTTATCGACATTTTCCTCTGAACCGTTCGCCTGACCTTCTCCATACATGGTGGAAACCATCTGATCAAAAATATACAATTTGGATTCATCTGAAAAAATTAACGCCTGCCACTGATTCACTAACCGATTTGTTGGCTCAAAAAAGTTTTTTACAGGACGTCAGCCGTTGAATCGTGCCTCGCTGAGTCTCCGGTGAATTGTTGATTAATCCACTGTCACTCCTGTCGCATCAATAAGGTCCTTTTGGATATCTAACAATGATTTTAGACGATTCGATGGACAAGGCAGTCGGATCAGCCTGTTTTGAGCAACTGTCGTCTTTTAGACGCCTTTCAGAACAATTTTTCCGAGCAGAAGAACCCGTCTCCCGACATTTTTTTATGAAATCTACGACAGTATTGCACTTTCACAAACTTTTTACAAAACAGAACTGATATTTTAATGATGCAAATAAACTTTTAAAGGACTATTCATACTACTGAGGGCAAAAAATAGTCAGATTTTTAATATAAATTTTGCGCGAAACCCATTCGTCGAAATATTTTTTTTTTTTGAGGTTTGAATCTATGCTTACGATCGCGAAAATCGGCCGAATACCGTGGCAAAGGTGAACCGAAGCCAAAATGTAAAAAATCAAGGTCATACTGATAGTTTTCGATTATCGACATGTGGTGCACTCCGAATTCCTTCCGACCGAACGAATTGTCATCAGGGAATTGTGTTTGAGTGTAATGCGTCGTTTGCGCGAAGCTATTCGCAAAAAGAGGCCGAAATTTACTTTAATAATTATGTATTTCAAGGATTAGAAAAACTGACGGCGTGGTTGTTATGGCCAATGATATCGATGTCATCCGCGTTTGCAGTTGCACACTATTGCAGAATTCCTTCCCCATTCAGCTCTGAACTCGAATTATTTTCTTTAACATTTAAGAAGTCACACGATAGGGAGTTTCAAACAAAACGAAAATGTCATTATTCTAAACAACTCGATTTCAGTAAATACTAACTAAAATTTTAAATTTTTTAACAGGGCAAAACTGATAAACGCAATAGCAACAAACAAACAATGCATCAAGCGACAGAAGAACCCATTAAACAGTCAGTAGAAAATCACTCACAACCCACAAGCGAACAATGTAATGGACACTCGGCATTAGAACCCGATATAAAAACACCACTACTCGATGTGCTGGCACATGAAACGAATTCAACGGCTGATGGCGAAAGAGATGCATTAATAAACTAGATTTTATGAAAATAATAAAAATGACAACAACAAATATGCATGCAAGAAAAAACAACTCCAACTACATATACTAAGCCACAAAAGAAGAAAATAAACATAACAGCTTACATAAGTTAATAGTAACAGAAATATGCAAAATAATGTGTAATAGCTTCCACAAACTGGAAAAAAATACAAATTGCATGTGAAAAAATTAATATGGAAGTCCAATAACACATAATGTACACCCAAAAAGGTGCTTACGTCCCCCAAACAAGAGCAACAGAAAATGTACAGAAGCAATATTCAAACAGTCATATATACATATAACTACAAGCATAAAACATACATACGTATACTGAAAAACTTTAACTAAAAATAGAGCATACAGTTATTTAACAATATATAAGTATATACTTAACTATATAAAGTAAAGCAAATAACATACATAAGAAATAGAAAAAATGTATAAGAAATATGAAAACAAACTTAAGAAATATAAAAACTTAGTAACTAAAGATATTTATTAAATGTGATTAGCTAAGTAGTAAAATACAAGTAGTTTTGTTTTTGTAAGAATGTATATTTGCATTTTTCTGGGTTTATTTGTATACCCAATTTTGACTGCCAGACTTCCAGTATGATTATTAGTATTATAAAAATATTTCATTTTTAAAAAACTTGTTATAAAAAAGTGAATATTATTTAATTTTTTATCGATATAACAAAATCTATATTTTCCACAATTTTTTAACGTTTTTGTTTTTGCCAAAATTTTGCTTTAAGTCTACTAAACTAAGAAAATCGCACACTCAACGAAATCTCATGATATTTTATAGCTAGCTTGCATGCAATTTTTTTCTATTATAACTAAGCAGCTCACCGAATATTTCGAAGCAATACACTTTTAAACAATTCTTAATTTATAATACCGAATGTTTCAAAGCAATACACTTAAAAATAGTTGATTATTGAAATTTAATTAATAATTTCGAATTTTCATGCAAATTTATGTGGTTTTAAAAAATATTAATATTTTGAATTTTAAGGTTATAAAGGGTGAACCATTTCGAGGTGCCCTACTTTTTTAAAGAAAAAACGCAGAAATTTCAAATTTAATGGGAAGCAAAAATAAGATGACAGCTTGACACAACTCATGCGTGATCTGTCAAAAAAGGCTATAGAAAAAGTATCTCTACTTGGATCAGCTGTTAGACCATTTTTTCTTAAATATGAGTATTTTTTAGTTTTTAAACTGTACGTATCTATCAACTTATTGTTGTCGTTGAGGATTTTGTAATTTTCTACGTAGAAATTAATTTTTTAGTAAAAGCGGGAGTGGTTGAGAGCAGGGTTGCAAATAATGCATTAAAAAGAAAGAAATTAAAAAATATTTCTAAAAATACAAATAAATTTATTAAACAAATATATACATATATTTTTGCTGGAATCCATAATATTTTTATAAAAAAAAAAATTTCGTATTGAAAAATTAAAATTGATTTTACATATACTTTCAAATACAAACAAATTAATTTTTTAATTAATTTAGTTAGATTCTAAATTTAAGTTTTTAAATCAAAAAAAAAAAAATTGGGATCAAAAAATAGAAAATAGAATTTTTAATTTACCTAAAATTCCGAATATAATTTTTTAGCCAAAATTTTTTAAATAAAATTTACTTAAACTCAAAATAAAATTTTAAATCAAAAATCGTTTAATTAAAAAACGATGATTGGGAGTAATTTTCGCCGAAATACAAATATTTATGTTCGGTTAAGATTAAATAACAAATTTGCAAAATAACAATAATTTCATTCAGCGGTCATAATAAGTTGAACAGATACTGTACAAAAAATTGTATACATTTTTGGTTACATAACATATATTTTATACAATTTTACTAGAATCAATTATATTCAAAATTACAAATTAGTTGCAATATAAAAATATTTCCGAAAAATGCCTTCGGTTAAATGGTATAATGTTGAGAATTTAGACTGTACATACTTATTTGTATGTTATGTTATAGCTTTTTGCGTATATTGAAAAAAAATGCACATAAATAAAACAAGAAATGGAGGAAGAAGTGTGGATCAACAAGTAATTTATGCAAAAAATTTACGAAACGAACGATCAACTCCAGTATATATGTACAAATATTCATTTATATATATTTTGCTGTTGTTTTTATATGGATTTCGGTATATTTTTAAACAAAAATTAAATGAAATTAAAAAAAGTAAATAAATTAAATTAAAAATAAATAAATGAATTAAACAAAAACTAAATGACATTAAAATTAAAAAAAAAAATTTTAATTAAAAAAATAATAATTGAAATTGAAAAAAAAAAATTAAATGAAATTAAAATAAAATAATTGAAATTAAAAAAATAAATGTAATTTAAAAGTATATATATATATTTATATAAATTAAGTGAACACTTAATTATATTAGAACGAAATAAAACTGAGTACCTTGAAATCTCTCTAAAACTATGTATGTATGTATATTCGTAATTTAATTGTATGTATGAACTATGTAGCAATTAATTATAGAGAAATTTGTGAGAAGCATAACAAACATAATACAAAATATAATATAACGGTAGCAGAGAAATTCAAATGTAAATATTTGTTTACATATAAACATAAAACTCATTTGTGTATGTGTATGTTTGTAAATGATGTTTCGAAATATTGATGTAAGTAAGTTACTGAATAACATAGAGGAACGTAATAGGATTTACAGTATTTACAGTATGCCAATTTCCCGCCTTTACTTACACTTTTTTCCCTAATCAGCATTGAAGACTTCATAACTTGACAGGAGGAAAGTTTTATATGGAGGCAGTGTTGCAAATAATGCTTAAAAATTAAAAAAAAGCAATTAAGCAGTTGTTGTAATATGACCGAATCTAAATCTAATTCAGAGCAGAAATCTAAGGATTCTTTTCGGGTTGGAAAAGGAGTATAGCTCATTCAGTTACTTTATAATCCAACATTTTTGTGCCAGTGATGAAAAGGTGGGCTTCAATGTTCTTGCTCCTTCATACTTTTTGCCGCAATAACTAATAATATACCAGTTATAAATAAGTTGAAAGACATGTGATGTAAGAATCTTTGAGTTGACATGTGGCACCGTAAATATTACAAAGATAATTTTTATTAATTTTTTACTCGGCTATAACCGCGTATGCAGTATCTACGCCAGTAAAGAAGATTTTTTTTTTATTAAATTTCATGATGAGCTCGATAAAATCCCACCATCACCTATAAGTGACCGCCCATAATTGTAAAACTCATCCAAAGCAACATCCACAAACACAATTGTATTTGGTTCTTATATCGTAAGTGTTAGTAATCTAACGATAAGTCTCAAGCTATAAATAAATATTTTGCTTCAAGTAGTCATATTTGTATTATTTGGCTATAATATAAAGTGTAGCATGAATAATAAAAAGTAATTAATAATTAACCAAAAATTAGTAAAAAAAATATAAAAATTAGTAAAAATATAATAAAAGTTTTAAGCATGCATAAAAAAATATCTAAAGTAAATTAAAAAAAAATCCCGCTTCAAAGAGAGTTTAAAGAAAAAAGTCAAGCAAAAAAT
Source organism: Bactrocera dorsalis (assembly GCF_023373825.1). Classification (NCBI taxonomy): domain Eukaryota; kingdom Metazoa; phylum Arthropoda; class Insecta; order Diptera; family Tephritidae; genus Bactrocera; species Bactrocera dorsalis. The sequence continues at coordinate 10,366,595 of NC_064303.1, read as the reverse complement.
ATAAATTAACTGCAAATTTCTTTTTACAAAAAGAACAACTAAAAGCAAAATACTACTAAAATAACAGCAACTCTCCGAAACTGCTATCGATGGTTACTTCTTCAACGAATTTTAAAATCACATTTCAAGCTTAAATAGCAACTAAAACAAGCATACATACATATACATACATATAAATAAAAATTGTAAATTAGACATTGAAAGTACTAAAATAAAAGAATAGGAAAGCTCTAAATAATTTGCAAATTAAGTTAGCACAAGCTATTGTTTGCTCTTAGCTATGCAGGCGTGAACTTTATGAAAAACAAATTTCACTTTGTGGTCATTTGTTATGACTTGTAGAACTTTGTATTTCATTATGCACAACTTGTCTGCAATTATTTCTTTGCGTTCCATATACATACATATATGGTCCGTTAGGGTGTCTGTTATTCTGCAAACTGGATTTATTTGGTAAGCGCTCTCCAAAATTATATGTAAATTTTCCCATAACATAAACAAGCTCTTTATTTTTATTTTTAATTCAAACCTGCCTGTGTGTTTTCCAATCAAGTTTTTAACTCCAAAACAAATACATCCTTAACTTTGTAAAACACTTTAATCTATCACAAATTTTGCGCTCTACAAAAACGGTCTGAATAATTTTATCATAAAAACATGCCTTTAAGTTATACGCAAATTAATGTATTCATATGGTACACCATATCGTATGAGCAACATACGGCAAAAATTAAAACATTAAATGACGTTTGCAAAAAAACAATCAACATGAGAAATAACTGACACCTTAATGGTACATGCATTATCACGCACAATCTTGATTAGACGGCTTCAAATACAATGTAGCGTGACAATCAACAAGGTGGATGTGCACACAAACAAAAGTAGGAATAAAAACAAAGTAGCAAGGCCCATCACATAGACTCACATTGTTGTTTTGCACTAACAAAGAAAAAAAACTATTCCAATAAAATAGTCAGCGCATATGCTAAGATATGCAGTTTTAGAGAAAATGTACAAATATGCAATGAAATAAGAGTGGTGAAAATATATATATATTTTGTAATTCATGAATATATCATGAATATGTATATTACGTTCCTCATATCATTGATTTTTTTAACAACAAAAATATTTTATCTTATGCACAACACATACAAACATATAAATAATACTATATGTATGTGTTTGCAACAAAAAGTGATATTCCAATATATAATAACCGCAGAGTGATTATTTATGTCTCGCTTCGATTTTTTTAATACAAAACAATTTAATTCAAAATAAGTAAACTGTACATACACAAATGTAACTGCATATGCATGAATTATTTGCAATGTAATTTTATATTAAGTTTTATATAATTACTATTGAACTCAACTATTAAATTAGCAAAAGCTATTGTATAACATTCAAAATATTCTTGTTGTATTTTTCTATAGACGAGTATGCTTAATGTAGGAATCATCTGTTATACATATTGAACAATACTTAGCGTAGTTCACTTGGCAACTTTTTTGAAAACAAAAATATATATATATTAAATAAGTAAATAAATTATATAAAAAAAGTTGCAAATAAAATTTAGTCTCAAAACCAACTTTTTGTGTTCGTTTAATTGAGTAGCTATACTTAAAGAGCGTTAAAGCAAATTCCGTTTTAGTATCACTTTATTATTCGCTTATTTTACACGATTTAATTTCGTTTTTTTTTATAATACAAACTACTAAGAATATAGAAAAAAACATCATACCTCAACTATTTCATGCCATATTATAAATACATCTACAAGGATTTTGAATTATGAAGGATATAGATAAATCCCATTACGAATTTGTATCCTGCTCGAGCGCTACTAAATATGTTAGTATGTCAATTTTAGCTTGCGCTTTCTTTTTAGCATTTAATCTTTGGAAATAATACACAAGTGATAACGCAAAATGTTTATCGGATTCGTAGGATTTATCTGACACTGTGGTCTCATTTAAATCGTCATAACTTTCTTTATCATTATTTAACACTAAATCCGTAGTTAATTCAGCATCAGCGACAATACTTTCATTTGTAGTACAAGTATAAGCATTTTGCGAGTCTGTACTGTAAATGACTTCTGTAGTGGGTGAAGCTGACGGCGAAATGCAAGAAGTCGACGCCGCACCGTCAGCAACCGATGTGCCGACAAAACCATTACTATCAATATACATTGACTCTTTTGTGGGTACTACTTCAGTGAGATTAGATATAGTTTCTGGTATGTCCAGCAATTCTTCAGTCAATAGCTTGTTTTCCTGTATGTCATCCTCGTTGCAATCATCATATAAAACGGAGTCGTCATTTGTTGACATAATCTGTGCATCATCTTCATTTTCAGCTTCGTATTCTCCTTCCCTAAATTAGTAGAGAAGTTTCATAATTTATAATTTGTTGATATAAACATAAAAATGTTAAATTACTTTATTTCGAGTTCCTGATACAAATTGTCTTCATCTGTTCCTTTAACTTCGCTTTGGTAATCTCTTACTACCTCGAACTCCGTAAACTGTATGGTATTTGTATTTGTGATTGGTGTAGAAACATCTTCACTCATATATGGCATAGGGACTGCATTCTTATACAAAAGTTTTCTATAAAAACGTGCTTTTATATCCTTTTTATTAAAGTGAATTTCACAGAAGTATCGTTTTTGGCTATTCTTAAGGTTAAGCAGCTGTTTATTTCCACTATTTAGTATCCAATGTGTACGTCGTGGTTCATCGGTTGGTAACTGGAAGAATGTAATTGAACTACAAGGAAAACGTTGCGTATAACAACCTTGATAACTACAAATTTGTAGTGTCATTCTGAAGATAAGTAAATAATACAATCCTTTAATTTTAATTTAAGAAATTCCGCGAATTTTGAAATTGTAACAAATAAGAAGTAGAGTTTTAACAAAATATGTAGTAAGTTTTGTGACACAACAACAATTAATGATGCCAGATATGTCAAATGTGAAACTTTAAATTATTTGCACAATAGAAAATCTATTACAAAAAATAGTACCTAGAAGCTTTTTGGTAGAAAGGTTTTAAGCATTTATTAAATATTTGCTTAAAAATGCGTCTATTTCAATTTTATTTTTTAGTTTTAATTTAACTTTTTATACGGCTTGAAAAATATGAAAATATTCATAATTCCTTATAAAAAGTTAAATAAGTAAGTTTGCATATATAACCCATTGTGAATGTGAGCTGAAGAAGAAGTTTAGAAGAGGACGTTTATCATTACGGAGCAAAGTTGTGCAGGTAATTTTTAGTTGATTATAAATACATATCACGCAAAGTTATTACAGAAATATCTATATTCAATCGGTGTGTAAAATGTGCTAAAAGTGTTTTAAAGAATTCCAAACAATTCACTGTTGCATCACGGCAGCTGATTTCACGACTTTTCCTGTACAACGCCAGCACTGCCTGCGCACCACCACCTAACACGCACACTGCCCTGACACTCGATTTTTGGCAAACTCATTGCTCATTCTGTCTGCTTTCCACTATTTGTTGCAGTTGCGTTTAATTGCAAGCAGCCAGCATGTCCTTGACCCCAAAGAGTGTAGATTTCAATGAAATTTGGCCAAATCTCAGAAGTACTGCTGAAGCGGTCATAACACTGGGCAATGTTAACCGTTCAGACTGGAGTACCAGATTTAGGTAAGCAATTCATTGCATACATACATAACAAAAATCTGTTAATTGTTTATAAACTGTTTTCAGTGATGTTTATACTTTGTGTGTGGCGCATCCAGAACCTTACGCCGATCGACTGTATAATGAGACGAAACAATTTTTAGAGAACCATGTTCAGAATATGTTAGCAACAAGAGTGGCGCCCGGTCCATGCAGTACGTCAAGTGTTAACGGTGAACCAGATCTGCTGCAACGTTACTATGATGCGTGGACCGAATATAGTCAAGGTGTCAAATACCTAGACAATCTGTATTCGTAAGTAATCGATGCGATATGCGAGTATAAAAAAAATTATAATTATGTTATAATTTCGCTTTATAGTTACCTAAATCAGCAGCATATTAAGAAGCAAAAAATCTCTGACGCTGAAGTGGTATATGGCAATTTGTCTTCGGATACGATGGAGCAAATGGAAATCGGTGAATTAGGTCTGGATATTTGGCACATCTACATGATAAAGAATTTAAGTGACGATCTGGTCAAACATATTTTGGAAGACATTAAGGCGGATCGTTGTGGAAGCCCTGAAATCACACCTAATCGCGTTAAAGTAATAAATGGCGTGGTACACAGTTTCGTGCAAGTTCGAGGCTATAAAAGAACTGGACAACTTAAATTGTATCAAGAATTAGTCGAGTTTCCATTAGTTATGGCAAGTGCGGATTACTATGATAACGAAGCAGCAAAGCTATTGAAAACTTGTACTGTCAGTCAATACATGGAAGAGGTTATCAAGATATTGGAAGAAGAAACTAAACGTGCGAAGAAATTTCTGCATGCAACGTAATATACTATTTTTCTAAATATTTTACGGTGTCTAATTAGATATTTTTTCTTTTTCGCAGTTCAATGTGGAGACTACGTAAACAATGCGAGGATCGGTTTGTTAATCGGCGTCTTGATTTTATTTATTCTGAATGCAAGGATATGGTATCACAAGAGAAACGCAAGGATCTGCGGAATATGTACAAAATACTGAAACCGATAGCAGACAATTTGAAATCGCAGCTAATACATACATTTTTGGATCACATTAAAAATGAGGGGCTAGAAACTATCTCTACACTTTCTGGTGAAAATATACATATACAATTTGTGGAAAATATGTTAAAAGTGCATCAAAAGTTTCATGAACTAATTGCTGATGTGTTTGAAAATGATTCGTTGTTTTTGAGTGCTTTGGATAAAGCTTGCGCGAGTATCATCAACCGTCGACCAGGCGACCGGCAACCTTGTAGAAGTGCCGAATATGTTGCCAAGTACTGTGATACGTTGCTGAAGAAATCCAAGACAACCGAGGCGGAAATTGATCAAAAACTCACCAACAATATAACAATTTTTAAATACATCGAAGATAAAGATGTCTATCAAAAATTCTATAGCAGACTGTTAGCAAAAAGGTGAGTACACAAAAGCGTGTCAACACAGAAGTTGACATTATATGTACGAACACTTTCAGACTTATTCACGAGCAATCTCAAAGCATGGATGCGGAGGAAGCTATGATCAATAGATTAAAGGTAAACCGCACTTTATACTTAATTGTAATGATTCAATATTCAAATATGTATTCAATTTTGCAGCAAGCTTGTGGTTATGAATTCACAAACAAACTGCATCGCATGTTTACGGATATTTCGCTCTCGGTGGACTTGAATAACAAATTTAATAATCATTTAAAACAGGAAAATATTGATTTAGGTAAACATATGCGATATATTGTTTGAAATTACAAGTACATGTACAACCTTCAAATTTTAGGCATTAATTTATCCATCAAAGTGCTTCAAGCTGGCGCATGGCCATTGGGACCAACGCAAGTAGTGATACCCTTTGCAGTGCCGCAGGAATTTGAAAAATCTATCAGAATGGTAAGTCACACAATATTTGTTGCATATTTATAGCTGAGCAGGATATATGCATTACTTTTGCCGTCAGTCTGTCCGTCTCTCTGTGTGTATATATGTGAATTAGTCATTCAGTTTTCGAGATATCGATCTGAAAGTTTGCGTACTCCATTTTTAAAACAAATATCAGCTAATTTGTTGGTATCGCTGATATTTGATCACTATAGCATATAGCTGCCATACAAACTGATCGGTTAAAATTAAGTTTCTATATGAAAAACTTTTTTATTTGATAAAATATCTTTACTATATTTTGTATACACTATTTTGTAAGATAAAGCTATATTCTCCGATGAAATTATTCAGATCGGTCCACTATGGCTTATAGCTCCCATACAAAGAGATTGGTTAAAATTAAGTTTTTGTATGGAAAACTTTTTTATTTGATAAAATATCTTCACTAAATTTTGCATAGATTATTATCTAAGACAACGCTATAATCTCCGAACAAATTATTCAGATCGGTCTACTATAGCATATAGCTGCCATACAAACTGATCGTTTAAAATCAAGTTCTTGTATGGAAAACTTTTTTATTTGATAAGGTATCTTCATGATATTTAGCACAAACTGTAGTCTTAAACAAAGCTACAATCTCCGAGCATCGTGTTCATATCGGACTACAATAACATATAGCTGCCATACAAATTGTTCAAACGAAATCAAGTTAAAAGGCTTTTTATACTCTTTATGCTCTGAAAAATGCAGCTGTGTAGTGTATTATGAACTCCGTTCAACCGAAATTTATGTATTTACTTATAACCTAAAATATTGCACAAATTATTTTTTGCCTTATAACCTCAAATTTATAACCTAAAATATTACACATATTATTTATTGTGCAGTTCGAAGCCTTCTATCACAAATCGTTTAATGGTCGCAAATTGACATGGCTACATCATATGTGTCATGGCGAACTGAAGCTGGGCTATCTGAAGAAAACTTACATAGTTACAATGCAAACCTATCAAATGGCCATGTTGTTGTTATTTGAATCCTGTGACTCGCTTACCTGCAAGGACATACAAAGCACCCTGCAATTGAACAGTGAAACGTTTCAGAAACATTTACAATCGCTACTTGAATCGAAATTGCTCAATGCGAGTTCAGAAAGCCTAGAGGGCAATACGAAAATCGAATTGAATTTCGATTATTCGAACAAGAGAACAAAATTCAAAATAACATCTGCTATGCAAAAGGAAACACAACAAGAGGTGGGCAAAAACAAAAAAAAATCACTGTTAAAACGAAATACTATATATATAATTTGTATTTGTTTGTATTGCAGCAAATCGAACACACCATCAGTGCAGTTGACGAGGACAGAAAGCTTTATCTGCAGGCGGCCATTGTGCGTATCATGAAATCTCGCAAAGTTCTGAAGCACAATGCGCTTATACAAGAGGTGAGAAGCCGTTCTTTTTCATTTTCATTTATGTTTCTTGTATGCTAATGCGTAAATATCTTCCCACCCATGTAGATTTTATCACAGTCGAGAGTGAGCTTTACACCGAGTATTTCAATGATAAAAAAATGCATCGAATCGCTGATCGACAAACAGTACATAGAACGTACTCCCAACTCGGGTGATGAATACAGTTATGTGGCATAACTCTGCTTGAAATTGCTAGTGTTGTTATTATTGTTTAAAGCAGCTATTGTGCAATTGCGGAGACACACTTATCACAATATTAATTTAGATATGCTGCTTCAAAGTTTGTATGCCGAATATTAAATTATTCTTTATATACACAATTTTTTATTGCAATTTATTTAATTATTTTATTATAATTTTTTTTTTTCGTTAAAAATTTTAATGAAGAAGTACTCGTACAATTTACTGATATCTCATGCTATTATTGATTACACAGCTATGACCCCACAATTGTTTAAGTCCTCTGTTTTTTACCCTTGCTCCTGCGCCACATTTTGTATACAAACCTGGCACAAGAAAAATCACGTACTACATACATATAACATATTTCTAGGTTATTAGTAAAAAAAGAAGAAATTTAATAAATACGCCGTTGCGCGGAAACAGCATGTATAAGTAATTAAAACTTTCTTTATTATTAAATAGTCAATTATTATATTAATACGTTGCAATTATCGCCACGAAAAGTAGTGGGTAGGCTCAAGGTTTTCATCTGTCATAAAAAAAGTTGACACTACATTCAGCATAACGGTATTTTGTAGGTATGTATACAGGGTGGCTGATGAAAGCCGCTACCAAAAAAAAATTAAATAACTTTTTTTCTATTTAATGAATCTGGTTAATTTTTTTTATTTTGCAGATTGACTTTTACATTTAACAAAAATGGATAACTGGGACACTGAAACAAGAATTTGGATTGTCCGCCGCTATCACGCACTGGAGTCCGTAGTTTCGGTTCAAAGAGAGTATAGGCGCACGTTTGGCGGCAATCCTCCGAGCAGATGGACCATAATGAGACTTGTAAACAATTTTGCCGAGCATGGGACAGTCAACAGAAGACCTTACCATCGAAACCCTTCAGTTCGAACGGAGGAAACAATCGCTGCTGTAGCTGCTGCCATACAAAACAATCCACGTGTTTCGACAAGAAGCTTATCTGCTCAAATGGGTGTAAGCAGACAGTCATTACAGTCAATTATGCACAAAGATTTGGACTTATTCCCATATAAAATTCAAATGGCCAACAAACTGAACGCTGCAGACTTGCCGATTCGCTTGGAATTTTGCCAGAAGATGCTTCAAATGGTGGAAGAGGATGGAAACATGTTGAACTGTCTTTTCATGTCTGACGAGGCCCATTTCGATTTAAACGGCAACATAAACAAACAAAATTGTCGAATATGGAGTGCTTCCAACCCACAGATACTCCATGAGACGGAATTGCATCCACTTCGTGTCACAGTGTGGTGTGCAGTTTCCGCCGAATGAGAATTTCTTTCAACTCTGTGCGGTTTCAGCAAGATGATGCAGCTCCTCACATGGCCCAACCTGTTATGACAGAATTGCGACGAAAATTTCCCAATAAGCTGATATCCAGAAACTCCACATTCCGTTGGCCACCCAGGTCGCCTGACCTTACTCCACCTGACTTTTTCTTGTGGGGTTATTGCAAACAGGAAGTCTACAAAGCAAAACCAACAAATTTGAATGAACTAAGGCAATCAATTCGAGAAACAATTGCGGCTATGCTTGTCTCAACTCTCCAGCAACTTTTTTGGTAAGATGCCGCACATGCATCAGCTTTAACATGAATAAAAGAAAAATGAATTCCATACACTGAAAAAATTAAATTCATCAGCCACCCTGTATTTGATAATAGAGCCCTTTTCCTCTTTTGTGTGGTTGTTGCATATATATTTTTTTTTTTAATGTCAGTGCTTTTATTGTGGTGTACATTCAGGAATCTTTTTTGGAATCCTTGAAGCTTCGGTTTATATATTCGCTTAAAAATGCTATTTAACACACGTGCAAACGTACAACATTATGGCACATCTAGTATTTTATTTGGGAAATCTAGGCCGGATTTGACTCAATTGGAAAATGATATGATAGCAAAAGTAAGTTAAATATGGTTTTTAAAATTTTCGCCCCATTTATTGTGTATTATATTTGTCGATGCGTAATTTACGAAAATGTACTTACCAAAGCTTGTTGAAGGGTATGAGGTCGATTTCTAAAATGCTAAGTATACTTTTGATTAAAAGGTAATGCAAAAAATATTAAAAATAAGTTTATTGAAAAAAGTTATAGCTTTTATGAAAGCAAAATTTTTCTTTGAAAAGTTATTCATTACAAAAATATTTAAAAACACATTTTAATTTTTTAGTAAATTATTTGTTTTTATTAAATCATATTTTTTTATTATTTATTAAAAAAAAACACTTTTTAAGCATAAAAAAATATTGAAAAATATATAAATTAATAAAAACCAATATAATTTATTAAAAATAATGTTTTATTAAAAAATAATAATTTGTTAAAAAAATAATAATTTGTTAAAAAATAATTTATCAAATAAAATGGTTTATTAAAAACTAATTGATTAAAAAAAGCTATTCTTATAAAACATATTTTATTAAAAGATATATAATTAAAAAACATTCATTTATTAAAAAAAATTAAACAAAATAATTTATTTTAAACAATTATTTATTAAACAAAGATTAACTTAGTAACTTTTTTTTGACCATTGCTAAAAATGACGACTGTTTATATGATAATATTTTTTGTGAACTCAGAAGTTATTTGTGTGTTTTTTTTATTATTATTTATAAGAGTTCTTTTTCGATATATTTAATTTTTTTTTCTAATCTATTAAAAAAATAAATATGAATGATTTATTAAAAATGCTAATATATTAAAATAAATGATTTATTAAGAAAATAAATTTATAAAAAGTTCGCTAAAAAACAAATTTAGAATAAATATAATTCATTAAAAAAAATAATTAATAAAAAAATAAAATTTTTTTAGTAAATAAATTTTTTTTTTAATAATTTGGAAATATTATTCATTGAAACAATACAATATATTTCAAAAAAAATATATATACATATGTACATATGTATATATAAAACAAAAATTTACTAAAAATAAGTTTATTAAAAAAATTATTTACTACAAAATAATTTATTAAACAAAATAATAATTTATATAGTTTTTTTTTATTGTTATTAAAAAATCTAATTTCATGAAAAAATTAGTTATTAATATTTAGGCGCAAAAATACAATTTAAAGTTCACATTAAAAATTCGTGAAGTATATTTCTTTGCTTTTTAAGTTGGAATCAGTTCTCTTCTGCTTCTTCGCATATCATTCATGTAGGATTGAAAAAAAATTTTAGGTTAGAATGAACTTAAAACCAATTTAATCCGATTAGGAAATCAAAAAAAACACAAGTATTAAGTTTTTTTTGGTAGAAAAAACTAATTGTCACTATTTAAAATCGTGAATGGAGTTTTATGGTTTTTAGGTTAGAATAAATTCTCAATAAAAACTTTTTTTTTGCATGTGTTTTAGGTTAGAATGTATTTCGTGTATAAATTCTTATATTTTTGGGTTTTCTCTTAAAAAAATAAAATCACAGTAAAAATAATTACTGAAAAGTCATGAAAGTGCTGCGACAAGCAATTCATATTTTTAAGTGAAGCAATAGGTATAATAATCTCAAACAAAAAATAATAATAATTAAGAAAAATATAAAATACTAAAAAGAAAAGAAAATACGAAACTAACCTAATTTTTTTAGTCGGTTGGCAAGATTTATCGAGAACTATTCAATCGATCTTCATGAAATTTTACATAGGTCTTTGACATACAATTCTTATAGACTTGGACGAAGGATCTTTTTCGATTACAACTATTTAAAAAAACTGTCGCGAAATTTTCACTGAAAATGCCTTTTTTTTGTAAAAATTTCTGCCAAAAATCCAATGTTTACTTTTTTTCCTTCGTCCAAGTTCTAAGTTAAGGTTTTAACTAAAAGGCGCATTTTGTTTCACTTTAGATGATCCTGTAAGGAGTTATCCTGTCAACGTGGCGCATCTTTTCGAGGTATCATCGGAAATGGCGTCGCAATGACCGAGTATAAAATATTTTTTTTTCCAAAAATTTCAGAATTTTTTTATTAATAGTGTAGTGTATGTTTGTAACAATTAAAAAATCTATTAAAATATTTAATTTTTTATATGAGAGCAAATTGTTGAAAAAAGGCTGTTTTTTACCCAAGGAAACCCATGTAACCCCTTAAGTTAAACACAAATAATGATTTCAGCTCATTATCGTATATAAAACTCAGTTTCAAAAGACAATATTTTTGACATTCTTGCCCATTAAATTTTATTCAAAGTGCTTTCTCAATTTTAACTTGTTTAAAAATTGCATTTTTTTTGTATTTTATTATTTTCTCAATGTTTTAAAAACACATCATTTTCCAATTGAGTTTGAATGCATTAGTGAACTTTTACAACTGCTCACAAACCACATACAAAGATGATAAATCATTTTATTTTATTGTTAGTTTTTTATCATTATTTTTTATTATTATTATTATTATTTTTATTATTATTTTTTTTATTATTATTTTTTATTATTATTATTTTTATTTTTTTTATTATTATTTTTAGTATTATTATTTTATTATTATTATTATTATTATTTTTTTTTATTATATTTTTTTCTTTTCAATAATTTTTTTTAATAGTTTTTTCCATATTTCATTTTTTATATTTTTAATATTTTTTTTATTTTTAATTACTTCAATAATTTTTTTTTAACATTTTATTTCAATATTTTTTTAAATATTTTTTTTTTTCAATATTTTTTTTAATATTTTTTTTTTAATATTTTTTTATAATTTTTTTTATATTTTTTTTTTTTTATTTTTTTTTTTTATATTTTTTTTTATATTTTTTTTTTATAATTTTTTTTTAAATATTTTTTTTTTTAATATTTTTTTTTAATATTTTATTTCAATATTTTTTTTAATTATTTCTTTTTTTTCAATATTTTTTTTTATAATTTTTTTTAAATATTTTTTTTGTAATATTATTTTGTTAATAATATTTTTCCCACTTTTTCGTTGATGTCGGCTGTAAACAAGTCTCATTTACGGCTGATGTGCCTAACATTTGTCATTGTTGTAATCGTAGAAGAAAATCTAACGTTCATAAAAATAAGTTCATTTGAGTGTTATTACAATTTCGGTGCTTTCCTACTAACTGTTTCAGTTTTTTCTGCTAACTTTATTTGCTTTATAAAAAATGACTATAGAATACATACATATTTGTGTACATACCTTAAATAAATAAATGAAGAATAATACTTTTTTTAACGGCTACATACATACTGTTGCCTTAATATATATTTATGTATGTATGCAGGTGCCAAATATTGCTTAAAAATATGGGAGCAAATATTTTTTAAAAATATATATTTTCAATAAATACATGTGTGTGTGTGTGTAGGTATGCTTAACAGTCTAAAGAAAACATTAGATGAAAGCCTGCATTCACAATTGCCGAAAGTATACATATTCTAAATAGTATAACCCAACATAGGTATTGCTAATGTAGTTATAGTAGCTACGTTATAAATATATAATAAGTGTGTATGTAAGTGGAAGAGTTTTAGTAAATAAGTACATTAAACTACAAACTAAAAATTTAATAATTTTTTGTTGACTAGGCGCGCCTGCCTCTTTCGGTTTTTGTGGCATTTTCTCTTCTTATTGTTTTACTAAAGTTTATTTAGTTACAGTCAATTTATACATACACAAGTAAGTCTCGAAATTTTGGCTGTAAGTTCTACGACATAGTTGTTGGTACCAAAGTTGTTTGACGAAAAGGTTTTTTATTTTTTTTTATTTATTTATTTTTAGCTCTTAGATGCGTGCAAGTCTGAACATTTTTATTATTTTTTTTTTTCTTCGAAAACGTTAAAAAATTGGAAGTAATTGTTTTTATTTTATTTTTATTCGTTTTTTAATTTTCTGTTTTTTAGTTATGTGAAGCTGAACTGAGTTACGTGTTATATTTGCATAATCAATATTTAATTTTTTGTTCCTTTTTTAAATTCAGTCTTTAGTTTTGCGGCTTTGTGCATTTCTATACTCTGTGTATCGTATTTTTCAATGACTAATTTTTAATTTATTTTATTTATTCAATAATTTGTTTTTTTTTTCTTTTTTTTAGTTTTCAATGAAATTTACGCGTAATTTTGTGTATTGATGCTTGTCGGTAATAATATTTTTTATGTATATTTTATGTAAAAATTTGTCTGGCATAGCATAACTTATGCTCCATTCACGCTGCTGTGTTCAATATGTACGTATGTATGTATGTACCTATGTATATTATGTTTTAGCATCATATCAACGGCCTATAACTTACGCTTACTGTGAGTATATAACGATAATAAATAGTTGTTAATCGCTGGTGCAACACGGTTAGTTGTGTTTATTTGTAGGTGTGTGTGTATGTATGGGTGTGTGTGGTTGGTTGGCTAAGTTTTCTTATGTGGTTTTATGGTTCTTCTGGATGGATGGGTTAGGTTTTGTGTGCTAATTGTGTAAATATTTCGTATATTTAATTAATTGCATGTTTGTTATTGTTGTTTTACTTATTGATCTAATGAAAAGTGTTTTGTTTTTTTCCATAAGCTTTTGAAAAGGCCTTTTTTCTTCTGAGGCTTCTGTGACGTATTGTTAAAATTGCGCGCCTGTTCCTTTGGCGTGGGTGGGAGTGCTAAATATAAAAAAAAAACAAAATTATTTCCATTATACGAAAGTACGAACTGATCAAATTTGACTCGGATTTGGACGATTTAATCGAATCTTATGAAAGATATTCCTAGCTTGGTATGCAAGGAGTTTGAAATGCCATCTACAGTATACCTTATACCGATTTGCACGAGCAGAAAATCTGTCGGCGGTCTTTTGTAGTTGCAGCTTCTCGTTGTCCAACCTTGTGCTCGTTGATGTGCGGTTTTTGCTGCACAGAGGCGGATGCGTATCTTGGCTGCAACAAGATAGTGGTCCGAGTCGATGTTAGGACCTCGGAACGTGTGCACGTCTAAAACACTGGAGACGTGACCTCTGTTTATCACAACATAATTGATCTAGTTGGTGGCTTTTCTATCCGGAGACAGTAAGAAAGCTTGAATCTAGCATCACAGATAACCCTATTTCGAAACCCGGCGATGTCGATCAGCCTCAACTTATATGGGTATCTTTCATTATGGAGGCTAAATTTACCGACCGTTCTGCCAAATATTCCTTCTTTGATCACCCTGGCGTTAAAGTCGCCAAACACGATTTTGACATCGTGGTGGGGGCAGCTCTCATAGATATGCTCCAAGCGCTCCTAGAAGGCATCCTTGGTCACATCGTCCTTCTCTTCTGTCGAGGCGGGAGCGCAAATCAGCGATATACCACCGGATTTGTCGTATGAAAATGTATGAATTTTTCACATGCAAGAAAGATTGTGACTGACTTTCTCACCAAACACGAAACGAGAGTCACCGTTGAACCACCATATTCGCTAGGTTTGACTCCTTGTGATTTTTGCGGTTTTCAAAACTAAAAAATCCGCTTCGTTGACTGAAGCCATTACAAGTCATTTGATAAAGGCACAGAAGGCCATCTCAGCCGAGGCTTACAACAAATGTAGGGAAAAATTAAGCTTTAGCGTGCTTGTTTTGGCTCAAAAGGAGCTTATTTTGATAATAGATATTTGTAGTTAAATTAAAATTTTTTTTTTGCCTGTCCGAGTCAAATTTGATCAGACGAAAAGTAATGAACAATTACTTCGAAAACGTTGCTCACCAGTTTCTTGTTCGAATGGTAGATTTCCATCCAAAGTGGTATCCGAATATGGCTTGCCCTTGCGCTCTTTAGTGTTTTCTGTGAAATAATTATTATTATAATTAGCTGATTCATATTGCTTATTATTATGGTAAGAAGAAAGAAAATGTATTATCAAGTTCCAGTTTTAAATGATTTTATATTTTCTATTAGTTAGATACATACTATACGAGGGCTGTCCGATAAATAACCGACCTAACCATGATGCACGCGACTTTTTCAAAATTTTTTTTTTTATTTTTCTACATAGTCTCCTTGTAACTCCACACACTTCTCCCAGCGATGCTCCCATCTCTGCAACCCTTCCAAATAGTACTTGGCGTCTTTGTCTGCAAAATACGAGTTCACGAAAGAGATTGCCTCCTCATTTGACGAAAATCTCTGGCCGCCGAGCGCAGTTTTAAGTTGAGGAAACAAAAAAAAGTCGCTTGGTGCTAGATCCGGTGAATAAGGTGGATGGTCAAGCAGTTCGAACCGCAATTCGTGGATTTTCGCCATGGCGACTGTTGAGGTGTGAGATGGTGGAACAAGACTTTCTTTTTTTGCAAATGTGGCCGATTTTTCGAAATTTCTTCCTTTAGCTTGTCCAATAATGATGCGTAGTATGCTCCTGTTATAGTTTTTCCTTTTTCAAGATAGTCGGGGGCTGGTTCCCCCTTTTCAATCCACTGTTTAGATTGGTTTTTTTGTTTCGGGCGTATAATGATGAATCCAAGTTTCGTCTACAGTTATCAATCGGCGCCAAAACTCGGTCTTATTGCCTCTAAACTGAGCCAACAGAGCGCTGGAAATGTTCATGCGCGCACGTTTGTGGTCTAGCGTAAGCAAACGCGGCACCCAACGCGCGGACAGCTTTCTCATGCCCAAATCTTGGTTTAATATGTGACAAACAGTTTCTTTTGACATCTTCATAATCTCAGCTATTTCCCTAACTTTAATCCGGCGGTCGTCTAGTACCAATTGATGAACTTTAGCGATGTTATCGTTAGTGGTTACAGTTTTTGGACGCCCAGGACGTTCATCATCTTCCAAGCTCCTGCGACCACGTTTAAATTCAGCTGCCCAAAATTTTACGGTGGTAAACGATGGTGCAGAGTCACCATACACAGAGTCCAACTCATCTTTGATTTGTGAAGGCGTATTTCAAAAATAAAAATTTAATTACAGCTCGATATTCAATTTTTTCCATTTTGGGGAAATCACCGAAATAGACTCACAAAAACAACTGTCTACAGATAATTGCGCAAGATAAATTTCTGAAATTTTGGCGAGTAGCTATTATAATATGCACAATTTGAAGTATAAACTTTTTTTTCAGATGTGCCGCTAGCTTCACGTTGAGGTCGGTTATTTATCGGACAGCCCTCGTATTATCTATGTATATCAAGTATTGAGGCCGCAGAGTCTGTTAAAATTCGCGCCAAGCGCAGAGATCCTAAAGGCTAATTCGCGTCCAGAATAACCTAACTATTTCAAGCTCTTCGAAGTGCCAGTTGTGCTCTCCAGCATAAAGAGAGAAAAATTAGAGTTTCTTGTCTGCCTGCTGCTGGAGAGAAGGATTCTGTACAAAATTTTTTCATGTTACAAATACACTCTTGAGATTAAGAATATTCAAATAACGGTTTTTTAGAACAATCAATCGACCTGCAGGGTGACAGTCACTCATCGACTATTTTGGGATACTTCGAGTCCACGATTCTCAGTGAGGCTGTCCCAAAATACATATACAAGTGAGTGTGAAGTGTAAAACATACGGGCAGATAAGAAAGTTCCTAAATGGTCTGTTGACTTACGGAAGATCAACTTCAAACTTTGTGGATAGCACTTCTGCATTCTGTTGATTGGAGACAACTGCGAAAAAGTTTGAATTGTTGTTGCATGGGTGCCTGTTCAAAGCGAAAATACTGGAAATTGCAAAGCTGATGAGCTTCCAAGTGGCGGCAACCTCGGCCCATTTACATGGCAGTGGCTATGAGTTGGTTGTCTTCCGGCATTTTAGCACCGAACCTATATACCTCGCGTGAGCTTAGCAGGCATTTGTCGATCACCAGCTCCTGTGCCACTGCGAAATCCTTCTAGTCTAGAGTATAACGGAACAAGGTTTCTCTTGCCGCAATAATGTGACATGCACATTACCCAAAAGGTATTCATCCGGTAAAAATATATATATTATATAATATCTTATCGGACGCAAATTGACAAGTTGTATGGAGGAAGGAGAGATAGAAACCTTCAAGCACTTTTTCCTCTATTATCCAGATTTGAAAGACTGAGGTTGAAACATCATGAGATTCCTGTTTGCGCTTATAAATGGATCGGATCTAACCTCAACTAATCCGTTTCTTTATTTAACTAAGACAGAGTTCATATATCAATCCTGTGTTCAAAAAAGAAAGCTGGGGGGTTTGGACCGAATAGGAAATTGAAAAAAAAAACCCACACACCCTAAGTACTTCATCACGACAATGTTTGAATGCGAATTTCGAGCACCTATATAAAGTTCCTGTTAGTGAAATAGAGAAAGAGAGTGGCTTGTCTACCATGTTAAGAATTATGTTCAAATGAGAGATAATAACTAAGAAGGGTACGAAAAATGTTTGTCGAGTCAAGAAGCCTTGTGTTTTTTTTGAAAAGACGCAATAGCTTTCAGGATTTAATTATATATAGTAATAAATCATCTTCTTTTTCAAGAGAAAGGTTCTGTGGAAGATTTATGCTCATTTACGCATTGGCAACGGCAAATACGGCTGTCGATGGAACGAAGAGCTATACAAGATATACGACGATATTGACAGAAGACAGCGGCTATGCTGGCTAGGTCATGTCGTTCGAATGGATGAAAACATTCCAGCTCTAAAAGTATTCGACGCAGTATCCGCCGGCGGAAGCAGATGAAGGGGAAGACATTCACTCCGTTGGAAAGACCAGGGAGAGAAGGACCTGACCACACTTGGAGTATCCAATTGACGTCAAACAGAAGAACAACCGAGTTTTGTTGTAAACTATATCACGTATGCTATGTCTACGCTGATAAAAAAGAAAAAGAATACATCTTCACGCTATTTTGTGATCAAAAGAAATGTAGCAACATCTCAACCTTTACTTCTTTTACGTCTCTTTACCAAACCAAATATTTGAAAGGAGGGCTGCACTCACACAAACTGTTACTTACTTTTCTTCGCAATCAAAAGGCTTGTTACGCGACGCAGAGCTTCTCTTGGTGATTTATTTAAAAATGAGGGCGTCAAATTAGGTGGCAATGTCAATGGCTTCCTTGACTGACCAGTCCCAGACATGCCAGCTGCACTATCCCAAACGCGCGACGAACTGAGACGATCAATATTCTCGGTAGATGCTGGACGCATGGAGCGTTGTTTGGGATACCAGCCGCGCGCCGGTGCGCCAGCCATGCGCAACATCTCGTTCGATGCAAGCGCGTGATTCATGGAACGTTGACGGCACATGCCAGCGCCGAAAGTGTTGCCACCTGTGAGAACAAAAACGTTATATAACTGTTATTTCTAATAACAAACTATGTGTGCATACCACCCGGAATTCCGCCCATGGTGTTACCCATATTAATACTGTGTGAGGTGCTGGAACGAGGCGCTGTACGCGAACCACTTATGGCACTTTCGGGTTGACGTCTGAACGGTGTGCGCGGTATGTCACAGCTTCTGCAAAACGAGCGAGGACAGAATGAGTTGGATATATTAGTTAAATACATTGTATTTCACTTACCCTCTTGCAAAAATTGGTGTCTCCGGCAGACTGCATGAAGTTTGCAAACGCAATTCTTCGCGTGGTGACTGTTTCAGACTACGTTTGGTGCCATAGGAAACGTAACGTTTCGTTGAATACGAGCCATCATATTGTGATCCCGTTGGCGTAGTAATACCACTACCGTAACCCAACATTTTCGGTGATCGCTTCTTATAATGTGAATCAATGGACCAAGATTTCATCGTATTCGCCGAGTGGCCACGATGTGGGGGCACAACCGGTGGCATATTTTCAAAAGCAGGCGGTGGTAATGGTGGCAATTCGTTGCTAAGATAACGCAAAGCGCTCATATTGTCACGATTTCGTCGTTCCTCGCCGCCCAACGAGGACGGCGTATGTATTTCGGCAGTTGTCGTTTTCTTAAAGCCTTTGCCAAGGCTACGGTTGCTCTCGTTCACTAAGATCGGATCTTTCGGAGATGGTGGCAGTGGCAGAGCATCATAGTCCTAAAAAATGGTTATACGCTTTGTAATATTGTGGCATGCCTTGGAGCTAAGTTATACTTACGAATAGATCGGGATTGGATGACGGTGGCGAAGGCGGCAATGGACCAAACGCGCTTTGAGACAATAACATCTCTTTGGCACTCTCAGACTTATGCACACCGGGACGAAATTCGAGTGGACGTTTATGATGTGCACCACCTTCAACGATGCGTACAGCGGCAATATCTCCACGTAGCAGTGCATTTATATTGCCATCGACCTTATCTGTGTCTTTACTTGGCGCTCCACTGTAGCTAAAGTCACTGTATTGTTCCTCTTCCTCTTCAAGTGTTGGCGCGAGATCGGTGCGTGGAGTCGTTGTTGTTGAGGAGCGGAGATCTGCAACGAGTTTAAGAGAGTATTTCATATTATTGAGAAATAGATGAAAATATAATTGGCTTATCCTAGCTAAAAACTATTTCAAGCAAACCGTGGAAAAAATAATAAAAAGCGTACTAAGACTATATAGGGCTTCTTTGATTTCTTTAATTTCTGACTTTGGCCAGAGATCTATTAGAGAGATTTAAAGAAGAAGCTTAGCGAACTGCATATTCGAGACATTGAAGAGCCAGTTTTTAGATTCAGACTCTTTTCTATATGCCAGAATTCATAAGGAGTTGCCTTTATGTCGCTACGTCTGAGTTTGGTATCCTCGCAATATTAACAAGACTGTGTAAAGTGACGTTGAGCAATACCAAAAGCACCGTCAGGATGGGCAAGGACCTCTCCGAGCCGTTCGATACCAAACGAGGTTTCAGACAGACTCCCTGTCGTGCGATTTCTTCAAGAGAAAATAATTCGAACTGTAGAGGTTAATCGAGAAGGTGCAATCTTCTCTAAGACTGTAAAGTCGATGATAATGATATCGTTGGCCTCAACACCCGCGCTGTTAGTTCTGCTTACAACAGATTGGATAAAGAAGCGAAGCAAATTGGTCTGGTCGCGACTTGGCTTCAACGTCACAGTTGACAATCATAACTTCGGAGACGTAGATAATTTCGTCTATTTTGGCTAGTATTAACACCAAAGACAGTGTCAGCTCTGAAAGTATTCGACGCAGTACCCGCCAGGGGAAACAGAGGAAGACCTTCACTCCGTTGAAAGGATCAGATGGAGAAAGATCTGACTACTGACTACAATCTCCAATTGGCACCAAACAGCGAAGAGGAAGAACGACTGGCGCGCTGTTGTAAACTCGGCTATAACTTCATAAGCGGTGTCTACTCCATTTAAGGAAGAAGAAGATAAATCTTTTCGAGAAAATCTTTTACTTCACAAAGTCATTGTACTCTAATTCAAATCCTGCCTAAAATTTGTTTGTTCTTACCCGAAAACTCTTGTCCTTTTAAACAGCCTGCTGCATCATTCTTGTAGCCATACATATTGCACGCATCGAAACTATTTTTACCCGAAAATAAGTTTGCAACTTCGTTAGGCTCATTTTCTTCAGTTTCTTCATAGCTCGAAGACTTTGTGTTGATCGAATCGGTGCTACGTCTCTTGGGCTCTCTATTAAGTGATGTCTTCTTAACGGGAGCAAGAAGTTCTTGAAAAAAGTAGCAGATGAAATAAGAGTTCATAGTAATACAGAGAACACACTAACCTTCAGACGACGAGCGATCGCCTTTATGCACAGCCAGCATTTCTTTGGTAAAAATATTTGGTAATTGTGGCTCGAGATTTAAAGAAAGACGATCACTATAAAAGTACACAAAATAGAATTATTTATATGAAAGTTTCCTTTGAAATACAATTTACCGCGGTGATGGCAAGGTTGGTCCTTGTGGCGCTACTAATTCTCCGCTATGCCTAACGTTCGCGCCTAATGTCTCACTCGGCCTACAGTTTTCGTGACCCTCCATGGAAGAGAACTCTTCATAGTCGCTTTGGTCACGTGTATCTACGCGATCGAGCGCCTCAGCATCCTTTTGAAATATATCCATTGCTGAGGGTGGTTTATTTGTAGGCCGTCGTATGATAAAAGTACCTTTACCCAACATACTCGTATTCGCGTGTCTATACATGCAGTGATTTAAAATATCACCGGAGGCTGTTGTGTATTGATCGGACCCGTCCAAGGCGTCTATAACAATCGGTTCGCGGCGATAAGCGCGTTCATTTTCTTTGGTGTAAAAGACGTCACTAGCCACAATAGGTAAGGGATAAACACCATTCTCCGTTGTAGCAACACAATCAACAGTCTGGAAGGGTTAAAGCATATTGTGTATAAGAAACTAATTAGTTGTGAGCGCGTTTCAAAGAAGCTTACATGCTTTCGTGTCGATTTCTTTTTCGCTGAACTTTTCGACTTCTTTTTGTTACTCTTAAAATGTATTTCCCACGCAATACCGGTTTGTTTGTGTGGTGAGGAGTGCGATGTAATTGGCGATAATGATTGCTCTTCAATTGAATCGTCCGAGAAATCATCTTCACTTACTAACCTAAATTCATTTGCAATGTTATCCTTACGTATATATGGCTTTTTCAAAATATTATTTGGTATATCCAACGCTTTGTTATCCATCAGACCAATACAATTCGAACTTGACGACGACGATGAAGAGGAGATCGAAGACAAAGGATTAAGTATATGGCAAACTTCTTTGTGTTTCTCAACGGAGGATAATATACGTTGTGGACGATTGGCTACGCGCTTGTTCTCCGATGGAGGTGAATACCGACCAGGGTATATTGTAACGGGATGCTCATTTAGAATTGGCTCTGGAATAGTTTTAAGTAGACAAGTAAAATGTTGAGGTATACTAAAGCTAACGCAAATCCCAATTATTACCTGGCAGTTTCGCCAATCCTCCACGTAATACCGCATTATGTACCGCACTTATATCAATACCCAACTTATTACGTTCACCATTACAGCTAACGCCACGCGTAGTTTTACCATCCAATGATGTGGAGCGCGCACCGCAACATGGCAGACTGGAGTAGTTGTTGCTCGTCAGTGCCGAGGCTGGACGCGCTTTTGGCTGTAATTAAAATGTACATATGTATTTACTTATTGTCCTGAGAGACCTTTCCGTATCCAAATAGAAATACATATAAGCATACTTACCAATGTGGATTGTATAATACTCTGTTCGGCAGGTGTTTCCAGACTTGGGCAGGTAACATCTGTAGTGTTGTTAAATTCGTGAAACTCTTTAGTTGGTGTGGTAATGGGTGGTACATTACTACCAATACTGCTCTGAGAGATGTTCTCGAAATCTTGCTTATGCATGCTAAAAGTTGGAATAAGAAATATTTTAGGAGATGGTTTTGTAGAACAGAAAAACTGAATGTTTCTACAAAGCATAGATGGAAACTGGTCAAATATCTAAATTAGACGAAACCTTGAAGATAATATTCTTATTCATAAGATTATTACACGCAAAGGCTAAGCATGCTAAAAAATTGTTCCAAGTGCGTGTTCTAGAGGGAAGCCACGACTTTTGGTAGAGTTAGGCAAAGAAAACTAAATCTCTATATTAGTAGGTCAATGAGATACCTCAGCGCACAAAAAAATCTTACTGTTAAACTGAAAAAATTAGCATCTGAAGTTTTGACAAAATATTACAACATTTCTCTTAACATTCAGTCGGATAATAAGAACCAGAACTTTATTCTCTAATCAAGTCTTTGTTTCAAGTTAGCGTGTGACGTTTTGACAAAGTATTACAACAGTTCTCCATAACATTCAGTCGAGTATTAGGAACCAAAACTCTTATCCCGAATCGAATCTCGGTTTGAAGTTCTAAATACACGCGAAAAATACATATTATCTTTCATCTACATATCTGGGTTACCCAGCATTATAGCTCACCCAGATCAGGGACTGTTGGTTTTTTGAAACGTTTGTTTCATATTATCACTGATTGAACAAAGAGATTGCAAGGTCTTATAAGAGTGGACTTCGGGATTAGCTAAGGTTCTATATTTATAAGAAAAGAAAGAAAAAACTTCGTCTTCGGTTGTGCTTTTTGAAACCCCTGTTTAAAAGTCTAACTAATTTAACGAACTTGAACTTTGTGTTTCTTGAATGCTCAATGTTATAGCTTGTTTATGTCAGAGATAGTTGGGCTTTCCGAAACGAATGTTTCAAAGTCCCATTAATTTAACGAAGGGAATGCGGTGACATATCAGATTGGATGCCTAAAACTATATATTTACAATTGGCGTTATGTATTTGCTGATGGTTGGCTGAGCTTCCTTGCTTATGAATTTTTGTAGTTGTCCAGTGGACCAGTGAATAAACATCTGTTTACTAATTTCTTCAAGCGGAAGCCTCTCCAAATTGAGCGACTAGTGGAAAAATTTTAATCCACAGGTACAGTTCCCCTACCAGTGAGACAAAGAAATGCCCATAGTGTCGAGAATATTGCTGCCACTAACGCATCAATTAAGGAAGACCCAAATCAGTCTCTCACACATAGTTTCAAGCATTGGCAATCTCTGTGATGTCGTTGTGGAGAATTTTGCGAAAAGATCTTGGCCTACGTCCTTACAAGATCAAAATGACGTGACCATCAGAACCGTCTTATGTTTGTGAATTGGGCTGAGCAACAACTTGAAAATACGGATTTTCATGGAAAAATGATCTTCAGCGATGAGGCTCATTTCTGACTGAAAGGCTTCGCCAATACGCAAAATATTTGTTATTGGTCAGGCAGCAATCCACACGTACTTCATGAGTCACCATTGTATCCCGAAAAAATTACGGTTTGGTGCGGTTTAACGGCCGGCGGCGTCATTGGGCCGTACTTCTTCCGTGATAATGAAGACCGACACGTTACTGTGAATGGGAATCGCTACCGCTCAATGATAACCGAATATTTTGGCTCGAATTGGATGATGTGGATTTGGATAATATGTGGTTCCAACAGGACGGCGCCACAAGCCATACAGCGAACGTCACAATCGATTTATTGAAAACCAAGTTTGGTGAACGTGTTATCTCACGAAGTGGTCCAGTCAATTGGACGCCGTTAGATTATTTCCTGTGGGGTTACATCAAGTCTATGCCAACAGCGACGATTGATGAACTTTATACGAATATCGAACGTAAAATTGCGGCAGTGTCGGCCGATTTATGCTTGGAAACCGTCGAAAATTCGGTTCAGCGTCTGGACTTCTGCTAGCGTGGCTATGGTGACAATGCCAAAGAAATCGAGTTCCATACATAATGTCATCGAATTTACTTTCACAGGAATAAAGAATTTCATTGATATCCCAAGAGTGCTCTCTTATTGAAAAAACCCGTTATCAATATTAAGAAAATAACTCCGTTTTCCCGTACCATGAAATTGACTAGATCATTTGTTCACTAATTTCTTTAAGCGGAAACTCTACAAACGTGGCGTAAAAGAGCTATATTCAACTTAAAATGGCATAAAATGCTATTAACTTCAACGGAATCACCGTATATCCCTACACCGGAAGTAGGTTATCCATTAAGATGACACAAGCCATTGTGTACCCCAGTTAGAAAGCGAAACACCTCACAACTTTTTATAGGAAACAACAAAGCACTAGACTACACTTTAGATAACCGTCTACACAAATTAATCACACTTCCACCGCGCACACAATCCTTTTCAATGTGCTGCTACTCACTTCTTGCGACTAAGGCTCATGTATCCATCGTCCTCAGATTGATTTTCACCATTACCACCTGCGTTCGCTGGCTTTGATGTATCTTCGAATTCAGAGATTATATCATCTAGCACCTTAATAGGTTCGGGTATTTCGTCTGGTGAAAAATTGCTATGCGCCTCTGGTCGCTGTGTTTCTGTGTCGGAGGATGAAACAAGTGTTGTTGTTTGCTCCACTGGCTCGAGCTGCTGCTGTTGCTGCGCTTGCTGCTGCGGCTGTTCGTCCACTGCGACCTCTGCCTCTGCCTGCTGTGTCTTTTCGTGACTGTTGATTAATTAAATCAGAAAGAAATTCAATTAGTTTGCGTTACGAAGATGACGACGATGATGATGAGCAGCGACATTACATAAAACTAAACGCTATGAAAAAATATGAGAGAGGGTGTCAAAATGAGAGCGTATACATGAAGCGGCGGGTGGAAAATGAATTGCTGTGGGTGATAAATGGCTTGTACAACAAAGTATATACATGTGAAAATATTTGGTTTTATATTTTTTACTCTGTATAGGTAATGTGTATTAGTATTTGTGTGTGTGTGTGTGTGTGTTTGTCATACCACGGTGTTGCACCAAAATCCGCTTTGGAGTCAACGTCTTCGTTTTCGTGGACACCAGGTGACGTTGCCGCTTCGGAATCTGCATTATTTGTTTGTATTGATTCTTCATCGGCTTGCGACTCCGCTAGATTGCTGGAATTTGCACAATTGCTAATCGACTCATCGGAACCGTTATTCGATTCATTCGTATGCAATAAATCCGAAGAGGTGGCCATTATTTCGTATTTATTTGTTATTATTATTAATTTAAGTTATTTTTATTATATTTTATGTTAAGCGTAGGTTAATAATTTATAAAAATCTGCATTTGTAGAGCGTGAGAGTGAAAGAGCAGTTGGAGAAATTAATTGAACTGTATTTTTGGTTTTATTTTTAGTTATATTTTTATGTTATTTTTTTAACTACACTCATTTTTATGCACTTTACATGTGTATGTATGCGTGTGTATGCGTGTATATTCACTGCTTGCTTGCATATGCATTTCTATTTTAATTGATAGCACTTTTCTGTGTCACTTGTTTAACTATTTGCAATTAGCTTGCGCAATGTTTGCAAAAAATATTGTTGTTATTGTTTTTTTAATACGCTGAATAGGGTTTATTAAGTTTGTAACATGCAGAAGGAAACGTTGGAAACCCCATAAAGTATATAAATGATCAGTGTGAGAGTTGAGTCGCTTTAGCTGCCCATCTATCTGTATATGTATACGCGAACTAGTCCCTTAATTTTTGAGATATCGATCTGAAATTTCGTACACGTTCTTTTTCTTCCAAGAAGCTGCTTATTTGTCGATATTGCCGATATTGGATGACTATAGCTTATAGCTGTCATACAAATTGGCTGTTCCAAATCAATTTCTTGTATGGAAAACTTTTTTATTTAACAATATATATCCACAAAATTTGGCACATATTTTGACCCAAAATAATGCTACAATCTGCGAACAAATTGTTCAAATCGGGTCACTATAAGATATAGCTGTTATACAAACTTATCCAACAAAATCAAGTGCTTGTATGGAAAACTTTTTTATTTGCAAAGATATCTTTACGAAACTCAGTGTAGATTATTTTCCACAACAGTGCTACAATCTCTGAATAAATTGTTCAAATCGGGTCGCTATAAGATATAGCTGTCATACAAACTTATTCGACAAAATCAAGTCCTTGTATGGAAAACTTTTTTATTTGCAAAGGTATCTTCAAGAAATTCGGCGTAGATTATTTTCAACAACAGTGCTACAAACTCTGAATAAATTGTTCAGATTGGATGACTATAGCATATATCTGCCATATGAATAGACCGCCCAAAAACAAGTTTTTATATAGAAAACTTATTTATTCTACGAGATATCGTCACCAAATTTGACATATATTCTTATTCAAGCAGAGGCTATAAGCTCTGAACAAATTGCTGAGATCGGACCACTATAGCATATAGCTGTCATACAAAATGTACGAACAAAATTGAGTTCTTGCATGAAGAACTTGTTTATTTGACGAGATATCTTCACGAAATTTGGCATACATGTTTTTTTACGCAAGACAAGACTCCAATGGAATATATTGTTCACATCGGATAACTAAAACATATAGCTGTCATACAAACTGTGCGATCAAAATCAAGTTAAAGAGTATTTATACCCGTTTGTGCTATAAAAAATGCATTATATTATAACATCGATGTATTTTAACTTCGGTTTCGATGTAAACGTTATTGCTTGTTTAATTATTTGTATTTAGCTTGGGCAATGTTGCAAAAAAAAATATTTTTTTATTCAAATTTTTTGTATTTTTTTTTTCTCAGCTGCACAATTATATATTCAAATGCACTTTAATATATTTTCACACTTTTTTATGCATACATATATAATTAGCATTTTTATAGATACATATGTACATATATAATTACTTAGTTGCACCGGCAATAGCTACTAAGCTTTGCATTAGCCGTGCGTCATAAACACTCAAACGCGCACTTTGCTTTGAGCAGCGGTAATTAATACTCTGAGTAGGCACACAATTGTCTATATGTAACTAGAATATGCACAAACATGCTTATAAATGCCTTTAAAGGTATGTACATATTGTATATAAAAATAAGCATATATGTACATATGCCTGTTTTACAACGGGGTACATAATTTTCACAAAACCTTGCTGTCTATTTGGAGTTTGCTTTTTGCACTCACTTATTTACTTTTATTTTTTTTTCATACATATGCATGCATTTAAGCTCATTTCAGTTAATCAATGCATTTGCGAAACACTTTTTTGCTTGCTGCACGTATAGCACATACACACACAAACACTTATACTTACACATGTAAGTGTATCACAAAAAAAATTTGATTTTTTCACTTTGCATAGAAGTAATATTTACCCGGAAAATCAACAACTACATTTGTATGTGTGTGTTTATGTATGTATGTAACAACAATTTCTGGCTTTTCCTTTTATGCCCAGCGAAACAGAAATTTTTCCGCAGCACCACCAGCAAATAAAATCAGGGAAAATATATCAAAGTGCTGCGATGAATGAATTCAATTCTGCAATGCAACCGGACAGTGTGCTGTTATTATTCCTGTTGTTGTCGTTGTTGTTGTTGTGTAGCTTTTACTGCCGCTGCTGATACTGCTCTTAACACTGCCGCTACTGCGGCTGCTGCTGCTGTTGCTGCTATTTTGGCTGTGGATATGACTGTGGCTGTGACGGTGACTGTGACTGCTGAAGTATCGGAGTCTGGCATCGATTTTTTCATATTTTTGTGAGCAGCGCCTTTACAGGATACTAAACTCGACGCCGTCGCTCCCGTTGTTGTTGTTGTACTACTTGATGTTGTTGTAATACCTAATGCTGTTGTTTTGTGTTATACTTGTTGTTGTTGTTGTTGTTATAATTATTTTTGTTGTTGTTGTTGCTGCTTTTCTTGACTATGCCGCTGCCACCACTGCCGCTGTTGCTGCTTCTGCTCTGATTGCTGCTGTAGCTCATGTAAAATTGCTGCTTCGTTTGGGGGAGTATGAACGCACGGCGCTGATTTCGTTTCGTATCCAACTGTGAAAGGTCACTTTGGTGCAAATACAATACATCTGAACGCTCGCAAATAACATATGAAATTACTTTTTTTACTTTTACCGTTATCACTCACACATATTTTGTGTTAATAGCAACAGACTTTCTGCTTAGACATAAAGAATTTCGACTTTACCGACATTTATGAGCGCACACACGCAAAGCAGTCCACATAACTGCAGCATAAACCCTTACGTCGTATACATATACATATACATATACATATAGCACATATGCATGTGTTTGCTTGCGTGTGCATAAACAATTTTCAGGGGAAACGACGAGCACTTTTCCTTTCCTTTTGAACGGTCCGCGCCTGCATTAGTCGCTTTGTGAGCGTGTGTTGTTGTGCGCGTATGTGTGATGTATTTGTTGTTGTTGTTGTTTTATGCGTTTTGCCATTTTCCTTGCTTTTTTGTTTAGAGACTTTTGTTTAGTACTGACTTTTTGTTTTTTTTTTGCAGATACATACATACATACATACATATGTACGATTTGCATACCGTCCCGTCGCGTATGTGTCTTTATTTAGCGGCTTTCTCACTTATCTGTTTTATCGATTATTTTGACTTTATGCTTGCGCGTTAAGTTTTGTACGACGCATTCTATGCAATATACTTGCTGCTTTTGTTCATTTCCGTATTCCCCCGAAAAAAGCAAAATTTCTGCTTCTTTTTTGCTGCTGTTGTTGTTGTGGTTTGTATTCCCAACTTTGCAAATTTCGCAAGCACAGCTCGAGCGCGTACACAGCAAGTTTGAGTTACATTATTAGACTGAGTACGGTATGTGGTTGGCGCTGTCGTCGAGGCTGTCACCAACATTGTTCATTGTTGGCTGAGTCAAATTAGGGAAAAAAGTATCTAACAGCAATCTGTGCGCAGTCACATATGTTTGTGTGTGTGCGTGTGTGTGTTGTTGGGTCGTCTCACTATAGGGAGCATGTGAGCGCGCATACTGTTAGATACTCGCACTAATAAAGCAAATCACTTAACGCTCTAAAGTCGCGCACAGTCTGTCACTTCTACTTTTCTTTTGCACTTTTCTTGATTTCGGCCCCTTTTCTCGCGCTGCACACACGCATTCACATACTTAACATATGGGCTTACATCTGTTTTCCACCCCAGCATGGCAGACACGCTATTGTCGGTCAATTTTCCATGCACAAAATACCTCCAGCTGTGTTGTGTAGATTTAATTGAAAGTGTATTACATAATAAAAAATATTTACTGTACTTACATACATATGTATATATGTACATACATACTTTGTTTTATGATTTAATTTAAGAAATAGGTTTGTAATTTTATAATATATTGGGTAGTCGAAAAAGTTTTTTCGTATTTCTATTAAACTTCAACTTTTTTTTAATATTTATACTAATGAATAAATAAACAAATATGTAACATTTTATTCGGCCACTTTTTGTCATTTTTCCGCTAGAGACATTATTCCATCGAAATCGAAATTTTGAAATTTCCAGAACGGAAGCGAGCGAACCATTGTTGTGCTCCACGAACTGATACAGCATCGTCTCCATTAACTTCACAAATTTCATTTCAAATTCAAATTTCAAAATACATATAGCAATGTGATTGGTAGCACTGGAGATATACGACTGCAACGATATCTATCGACAAAATACGAAAAAGAACTTATGAAACTTAAGAAACAGGTCTGTAATTTGATAATGCACTTCTCGTCGGTAAAGTCGGAAATCAGTAGGCTTTGCAGCCTATTACCTTCTACTTTCAAACATTTTGAGCATTGTATTGTTCCTACAGCCTTTTCTGTTTTCCAAATTCGTCTTGTAACCAGATCGTACTTAAAATCTTCTTCTTGCAGCAGCCTTATCAGCTCTATTAGGATTCGGCCTGACGTAATAATATCTTCCAATTGCCTGTTCTACGCGCCTTCTGCACCGAGTTCCGGCACTGTTTTTTCTACATGGTTATTCCACCGGGGACACGGTCTATTACCATTATTCGATTTTCGTTTCGTAAACAGTCGTTGACAGCCTTAAACCGGATATAAAATACGGGTCCGTTTTGGTCGAGTAGACCCGACTGTCGTGGTAATGAATCAGCATTGAACCGTATATAAAATACGGGTCCGTTCCGGTCAAGTAGACCCGACTGTCGTGGTAATGAATCAACATTATCTTTTCCTTGATTTGAATAATTTTATCGCTTCCCTCTAGGTGCCAATGGTTAGCTACTTCGGCATCTGTGAGTGAGCTCATGGGTACAACGCAATTCAATATATACATTGGACCTTAATATGGATAGCGGTAGACCTTGATAAAATACCATGTAAAAAGAAATCCAAGTAAAGACTACTAATGCATCCAGTAATGAAACTACAAGCTCATCAGATATTGAGTCGACGATAGAAGGATGGAGTCATGTGTTGAAGTTCATGCAAAGTATTTCAAAGTGAAATCGATGATCTTTCAAGGCGATGCATTATTAAGTCTGGGAATTTGTGCTATAGACTACATTATTTTCTTCATAACAGTCTTTAGAAGAAATACTACAAAAAACCGATAATATATTTCGATGGTTTCTTAAAACAAAAGTGTGATTTTTTAATATAAACTGTATCCATTCTTTTGTATCGGTTTTTTAACGAGATACTCCGTGATTAAAGGGGATATACTCTTAAAGTACTTCAAAAAATTATTAGATCTTAAAGCTCATAATGCGGAAGATATCTGCTATAAATAAAAAGCTTCTAAGCCAAGTACTTTCGGAAGAATTCTTTCTAATCAGCTTTTGAAAATTGTAAACCGCCATTGGATTTTCACTTAAACTGCTGGCTAAGTTGTCACGTCCGTATGTATGTAAACACTCCAGCCCTGAAAGTATTCCATGCAGAACCCCTCGGGGGAAGCAGAAGCTCTCTACTCCGCAGATCAGATGGAGAAAGACCTGGCTGCACTTGGTATCTCGAATTGGTGGAGAAGTTGCATCTTCGCTAAAGAAATTTTGTAAATCGCCATTAAATTTCTCCATAAACTCTAGAACTCTACACTTCCTCGCAGGCTTTTGAAAGTTGGGCTCTTTCAGTTCACCTTAAAGATGGTGACTAGTGAGTGTATTCGAACTATGAACTTTATTTCTAAATCTAATTTGGGTTAAGATAATCTACGAACGTCTTCTTGATTCAAGATGCAAATCCATAGAGCAACTGTAATGGTAAAAACAAATCAAGGTTATTTTTTCGAAATATCAGATCGACTAACTAATTGTAGTGATAGACGAACGAAATGAATTCAAAATTTCGATTATTGGTGCTATTAATTTTATATATAAATAATAAGGAAGACGAGGCTTTTACAAAGTGCCATGCAAAATCAAAAAAAAATTCGAAAATTCGAACTAGTCATGCCAAAACACCTTTAAGGTACCGCTCATGTAGTTCGTTCATGCCAGTTGGCGAAGAAAAAAATGCATACGAGAGCTATGCGAATAAAGTTTTTGTGACTTTTGAGTACACATTTGCTATTTTTACTGTCGCACTCAGCGCTCGCCAAAATCGTCCAGAATACGCGTGCGCAGTAATTAGCTCCAGTTGAATTTGATTGAATTGTGCACATATGACAAGTACTTGAGCGCTGGAGCAGGAATTGCTACAATGAGTATAACTGAGTGCGAGTAGATTTGGAAAATTACAATGACTGTGAAAAGTATGTGTACAAATGAGCAATTTACATGTAAATGTTTATTATTCGTAATTCGCAAAGGCAAAAATAAAAAAAAAAACTATTTTACGTAGGCACTCACAATTAATGAATTCTAATTACATTAAAGATGTTAATTTATTTGTGTACTGCTATTTTTGTAAGCTATTTTCGTTAGCGGCAATTGATTTAAATATTCATGTAGATGATTATTTACAAGGAAGTTATTAGATGTAGGCGATTAACGGTAGTGATTCAAGGCGGATGAAAGTTGTAGTTTGTTTACTTTAAATTCAATTGTATTTTGTGTTCTAGAAAGTTTAAATTGATTGTTCATTTTAAGAGAGGAAACCTTTCTTAAATGTGAATATGATAAAGAAGATAAAAAATCTGAATGCCAAGTTTTTCAAAATATTCCAAAACCGTGAGTAAATTAATGGGATAAGCTATATTTTTTATTTCGTATTATTCATCATCACAAAATTCAAATTTTATGCTGAATGCTTATTATCATTCATTGTCATTAATTTTCTGAGGATTATCTATTTCAAATATTGACAGCGGCTACGTTCAGATGGTTCATCCGTTGAGTCCAATTTGCGATGACTCGTTCGAGCATTTCGACTGGTAACTGGCGAATGACAAGCGTGATATTTTGCTCTAAGGCCTGCATCGAAGAGGGATTGTTCCCAAAGACTTAAGGCTTCACATATCACCACAGAAAAAAATCAAAGGGTGTGATATCACACAATCTTGGTGACCACTCGACTGGCCCAAAACGTGAAACTATCTGCTCACCGAAGTGTTCTCTCTATAAATTCATTGAATGATGCGAAGTGTTAGAAATGGCACCGTCTTGTTGAAACCGCTGAGATTACGAGCTTCAATTTCAGGCATCTAATAGGCGGTTATCATGGCGCGATAATGGTCTCCCTTGACGGTTACGTTCTCACCGGTATCACTTTTGAAGAAATATGAACCGAAGACTACACCCGCCCACAGATCATATCAAATCGTTGTTTTTTCTAGATGAAATGGCATCACTTGAGTCTCGTCAGATTGCTCTTAGTTTCAAATGCGAAAATGTTGCTTGTTTACATACCCATTGAGTCAGAAATAATTCTCATCGCTGAACAAAATTTGGCTTGAAATCGTCGATCACCTTGGAACTTTTCAAGAGCCCATAAAGCGAGGCGCTGTTTCTCGGTAAGGTCGAGAGGCCTCAGTTCTTACAGAAGCTGCATTTCGTATAATTTAAATTTAAAATCTCGACGGAAAATGCGCCAAGTCGTTTTATATGTCAGTCCGAGTTGCTGCGAACGGCGGCGAATCGAGTCTCCACGGTTTTCGTGTACACTCCAGCTACGGCTGCAATATTTTCTTCACTGCTTGCTGGACGTGTTCTATTTTGTCGTAATAAAGTTGCACGATTTGTTAACGTTGTTCAGACGCAAAACAATACTGAAAGCGACTTACGCATGATCTTTCAAAAAAAAAAGGTTATTGAAAAAAGTACCTCTTCATGGATCGCTCGCTATAAGGCAATTGTTACGTGAATTAATTCCTTATACGAGTACTGTTATCCTGTAATTCTGGGTTCAAGTCTCATTTGGACAAAAATCTGAAAATCTAGGAAAGTTTCGCTTTACAAATTATAAAAAAGTAAAGAAAACCGAAGCTAGAATACCCTTCATAACTAAAAAAGTTTCCATTCAAAAATATGATTTTGTATGGTAGCTATACATATCTTACAGTAGTAGTAGTTTGGTACTTCTTAAGATTAATAAATGAGGAATGCACCGCGACCTTAGGTCTATTGTGACTCAAACTGGTACTCCTTGGGAAAAAACTACGTGTGCGAAATTTCAGATCGGTATCTGAAAAACTAAGGGACTAGTTCGCGTACCTATAGACTGACGATAAAAGCTAAAACGACTCAGTTCGCCACTCCTAATATTTATTATATATTATACTCTATAGGGTCTCCGATGTTTCCTTCTGGGTGTTACATCATGGCTAAGTTAATTTACCTTTTTCGGAGGGCCATCCGGAGGTGTCCTAAATACTGAAGTTGCGAACTGTCGATAAATGTTCTTAGAAAGCTTTTAGGGCTGAATTGAATCGATAATCACACAATAGTGTATGAGCTTTGCTTCAGAACAAGATCGCTGTGACCATGCAAGGTTCGACATTTTGTTTGATACTCATATTAAATCGGGAGCAGTCTCAGCAACTTTTTCTTGAGAGCAAGCATGGAAATTAAAGTTGCTCGTAATTGACTTTCCGTGCACCAACAAGAGCTTTGCCTTATACAAGTTGTCTCAGAACTGCCATGTTGGGGATGCCAAGTAGATATTTCGGCATCCGCCGGTTGGTGAGCTAGTCACTAGGCTAAATTAATAAGAATTCCAAAGATCTAATTTTTGTTTTAGTTGTAGCTGCAGAAAATATCTTTGAAGTAATTTGAGGGAATGATGCCGAGTTGACACTCTTCTGAAAGGAGCTTACCATATACAATATATCTACCAACCCCTATATTGAGCGCTTTTTTATTAAATATACAACTTTAAAATAACTATTTTTTAAATTATATATAATGAAATAAGTCATTTATCGTCATATATTATATAGTACACATATTTAACCATTCAACCATATTAAATCTTTATACTCTGATTTATTGCATGGAAAGTACGTATGTGTATGTAATTAGTGGCTCTTTCACTGACATCATTCTCAAGCTTCACTTTGAATACGAACATTTAAAAAGAATTTTATTTATTTCACATGATCACATACACACATCTAAGTTCATGCATATTTAATAAAAGTTCCATTCGGTATTGATCACGAGCAGTCAATCACGTTTGCCGTGAATCTTTCGCTATTAGTCGGTTGGATCATACCGTGGTTACTGTCTATTTTAAATCATACTCGTATGATGATTCATGACAATTAAATAGTGCTATATGGTTACGAATAGGTTTCATTGGAACTGGTTCGACCACAATAAAATCAGAGGGTTCTAGACCTTTATTTTAAGGAATACCTTTGAAAGTTTTGAAAGCTATTAACGCCCGCGCGTCTATTAAAAGAAAGAAGTAGCATGATCATTTACTTACCACCAAGGTGGTGCTAAAATTACTTAGACTCAGTATCCCATGGAACAATCGTATAGTTCATTCTCGTTCGATCCAAATTTCATTCGAATCGTACTTTTATACGACACAACAGCTTATTGTATTAATGTATCGCTTTTTACGACGAATGACTTTATCTCCGACTATTGTGAAGAAGATCCATCTGCCTTAGAAATAGCTTGATTTAAATGCAGATAACAGCACTTGGAGTTCTTCAGAAGAGCCTTCTTGTGTTCAAAAGTTACCGACCAGAACTATATTCGATTTTATTTCAGTGAATTGCTGTTTCTGTTCTGACTAGGTCGAAGTAAATATGCTTTGAATCGGTTTTAACCTCAGTTTTTCGTTGTCTGAATAGTGCTCTATATGTTTTTGATTTTCTGTTCAGTGATCCGAAGATCTAAGTTCGCTTAAATTATAATTATTAAATTGGTACATGGGAATAGTACTACTTTTATTGGCCAGAAGAAAATATTTCTAGTATCAGAGTCGTTTATTATACCGACGTGTTTGAAAAATGTTAGAGCAGACAACATTTAAGAAGAACCAAAATGACTAAAGGACTCGATTCTTGGCAAAAACGCGCTTAAAAAACTCAGATTGCTCTAAAGGTAACCTTGGTATTGAAACGTGAAATGAATAGAACAGCGTTTTAGGGCTTTCAGATAATTTTTCTTACTCCAAAGAGGCATAACTTTGACCATTTATTTTGAACCTACATATGCAAAGCAATCGAAATTATTTTTTTCAGTCTTTATTAAACATTGTCGTCCAATCTGTAAAATGTTGTTTCGAGAAAAACGCATTTAAAGTTTTACGCGCTGAAGCTAACTGACCCAAAGGTTTCGACACTACAGCGGAATTTTTTTTCCTTTTTCACTATTCTACCAATTGTATATTTTTTCGGTGCTTGTAGTATACGTTAAGCCAAATAAAGAAACGATTTTTTGCAATTTCTTGACTGGTCCAAGTTATTTTTCGAAAGCATTGAAGACATACAGCACCTAATTACGCGCTTCCAACAAAAAACCTATATACCACGAAGTTTAAAAAGCCTAGAAGGAAACGGGGGATACCCCACAAACTTACGGGCGTTCCAAGTAGAGGTAATTTTTTTAATAGCCGTTTTTGACAGATCAAGCATGAGTCGTGTCAAGCTGTCATTTTAATTTTCTTCAGTATTATTTGGCATTTCATCGTGGAAAAATTTACGTACTGCGACTTGAGCGTACTATTCGAAACACCATCGCCCATCTTGAGACCCAGCATTCATTATTGGATAATATTCCAGCGAATAGTGAAGAAAATATAGCAACCGTAGATTGTACACGAAGACCGTGGAGAGTCGATTCCGTCGTCGCCGTTCGTAGCAACTCGACTGACGTATGGAACGACTTGGCGCATTTTATGTCGATAGCTTAAATTGAAATTGTGCAAAATACGGTTTGTGCAAGAACTGAAGCCACTCGACCTTCGCAAGCGATATCGGTGCGCTCTATGAGCTTTTGAAAACTTTCAAGAAGGTCCGACGTTTTCGAGACAAATTTAGTTCAATGATGAGGCCTAGTTCTGGATCCATGAGAATGTAAAAAAAAACCACATTTCGGATGAAGAGCAACCTAAAGAGATTCAAGGGATGCTATTTTATCCAGAAAAACAACGGTTTGTTGTGGTTTGTGGGCCGGTGGAATCATCGGTCCGTATTTCTTCAAAAATGATACCGGTGAGAACAGATAATTTCACGTTTTGAGACGGTTAAATGGGCACCATTAGACTTTTTCCTGTAGGGATATGAAAGTCTAATGCTATGCGGACTTCCATTCTTATACTTCTTCCATTCAGGTCTTGGAGAAAAAGTTAACGCGTCTTAAGTCGAAATGGTCGAACGAGTCATCGAAAATTCAACTCAACGGATGGACAATCTGAGATCTAGCCGCGTCAAAAATTGAAAGAGATAATTCTCTAAAAATGAATGTCAAAGAATGTTCTTTGAAATTATAATAAACAATCCCCATTCAATTTGAAGTTTCTGTGTTTTTTCGTTCAAAAAGTTGGGAGCCTCGGTCAAAATTAACATTTTATCTACATTTATAGTTTTATCCACAACAAATAAAAATTCGCAATTATTTTTTTGGTTTATTATTGTTATCATCATTATTATTTTGCATTGTATTTCGAATAGAGTGGCTATTACTACTTAAGAAATGCTCTTAAGTACAAAGGTTAATTAATTATGTTTTTTTTTGTTTTGTTTACAATATATAATATATTTGTATAATCCTAAACTGTTTATATTTATTTTAATTTTATATTTAATATATTTATATATATATATATATATTTATTAGGTATTTATATTAATATATACATTGTTATTACTGGTAAATCATTGCTGAATAAATACAACAGAAGCGCACAGTGAAAAATACTATTTCTATGACATCATTTTTATCTGTTAATTATTTTAATGTTATTGTTTGTTGGTTTTGTTTTTGTGTTTTGTATTTTTTTATTTTTGTTTTTTGTTGATTTCGTTTTTTTTATTTTGTTAATTTCTTTTAATTCTCTATTGCATAATACGCTTTATATGTAATAAATGTTTGTTAAGTTTATTATTGTTTGTTTTGTATTTTTTTGTTGTTAGCAAAAAAGTTTTCAACATATGCCTTCTGCTTTTGCAACATGCCTTTGCGGCAACTTATTATAAATAAAATATATAATTTGGTGTCACATAATACGAAGTACGTCAATAAGCGAATTCAAAACAAATACAATTCTATGCATAACATTGCACATTAGTGGGGGGCGGGGTGTGGTTGGCGTAACTATGCCGCTCGCTATTTACTAACACACATATGCATACCACTTTTGCGTGTGTTGTTGCATTTTTTTCTATTTTTTTATTTTTTGCTTTATTTTTCTACACTGTGAATACCCCTGCTGACATATTATTGTATTTCTTTCAACGAGTTTAGTTAAAGTTACTATACAAAATGTTGTTTGTGTAGTGAAAACTTAACAGCTTTTAAAATATATGTGTATGTGTTTGTAATATTATAGGCAAAGAGAGGGAAAGAAGAAATAAACGGCAGCATATTAAAAATACGTATGTTCCCATGAATTTTTAAATCATTTACATATAAATATAGTTTGTTATAAACAATAGATATGTGTACGTGTGTGTGAATGTGTATGTATGCGTGATTTATGATTGAACTTTCCGCAAGAGTTGCATTTCACATCAACAAACGCTCGTTTGTTTTCGTAAATTTGAAATCGCAATAAATATATATAATTTATAATATATATGTATTTATATTTTATATACTAAATAAACTGACTTTTTATATGAACACCTATGTTAGAACATTTTTGCAAGGCAAAAGTGCTGTATACGCTGCTAAACAACTAAGGTTGTACATTGGAATTAATTAAACAACATTATGACTGACTTTAATTGCTATGTGCATATGTATGTATGTATCTAGGTGATTACGCACTTGTAAATTAAAAATAAATAATACATAATTGAGAAAAACATTAAAAAAAAATTATAAAGAAAATTTAAACGTTATAAAGATAGAAAATAATTAAAAAAAATTTAAAAAAAATTAATAATTGAAAAATTAAATAAAAAAAAATTAAAAAAAAAATTAATATATAAAATATTAAATAAAAAAATAAAAATATAAAAAATTGAATAAAAAGATTTTTTTAAGTATAAAAAAAAATATCAAAGGTTCATTTTTTGTGAAGAAGGCAATTTTTCTTTTTGGGTTATGGGGATATATCCACTTGATAAATAAAAAAAAAAAACATTTAAAAAATTTTAAAGGTTAAAAAAATAAATAAAAAACAATAACAAAAATTAAAAAAATATAAAAAAATTTACAAAATTAAAAAAAAATATTTAAAAAATTAAAAAAAAAAAATTATTTATAAAATAAAAAAAAAATATTTAAAAAATTAAAAAAAAATATAATTATTGTTTTGGCTTATGGGGTTACATATATCCACTTGATAAACAAAAAAAAACATTTAAAAAATTTTAAAGGTTAAAAAAATAAATAAAAAACAATAACAACAATTAAAAAAATATAAAAAAATATAAAAAAATTTACAAAATTAAAAAAATATAAAAAAATTACAAAATTAAAAAAAAAAAATAAGAAAAATATATTTTTTGTGAAAAAATATCATTCTTGTTTTGGCTTAAGGGGTTATATCCACTTGATAATTAAAAAATGGATTTTTTGTATTTTATATAGATTTGTATGTCGAAAGTAAATATATTTGAAAGGTATAAGCACATTTGTAACAATTTCAACAAATCATAATTTATGGCATTACATATTTTATTAATATAACATTTTAAATAACTTTTGATTTCCACTTTTTTGGTCAATTAAATTATAAAAATCTAACCTCAACTGGAAATACTAACGGAAAGGAATATACAAAAATGTTTCGCTTCTGCTGCATTGCTATTTCAATGAACACATGTACATACATACATATATACATACATACATATGTACACATACATGTGCATTTGTCTGGTAATGATCGAAACCAATTTTTGAGACTAACTTTGATTTTTTAGGCCACTCTGAAGTGTAAATTTACGAAAAATATAAATACATTATTTTTTTCGAAAAAATCCATTTCTTAGATTTTATTTTTTTATAAAATTTTTCAAAAAAAAAATTCAAATTCTTTTCATAAAAAAAATTTATAAAAATAAAATCTTAAAAATGGATTTATTTTAATAAAATTAAAAAAAAAAAAATTATTAAATTGTGCAGATCTAAATAATTTTTATTAATTTTGAAAATTAAAATGACATCAAAAAATTACAAAAAACGCACTTTTTCTGACTTGCAAGTGGATATAACGCCTTAAACTGGCTGAAGAAACTAATGGTGACAAAATGTGTTGTGTTTGTGTATGTTTGATACCAGCTGTTTCAAAAACATATTAAACTTTGTTTAATTTCCAATACATGCTTAAATCGGTATGTGTTTAGTTGCTTATATGTAACTCGAATATTTAGCGAAGCCATAAAATATGCATACATACATAAGCAAGTACCAATAATCGTTAAATACATACATAGCATAATTAATAATTGTATGTACATATGTAATAATTAGTTTAGAAGCATATGCTTTGCTTTTTTAAATGGAAATGGCAATAAAGTGGTAATTTGTAGAAAGTGGTGAGGAAAAACGTTTCCTGTCATAATATATAAAAGTAAAAATTCCTAAAAAAATGTCTTAAAACAAAATAACAACCAATTTTTTTATACATATAAATTTCTAAGGCTTATAATGGCATAGACCGTTTGCAAAAACACCCTTACGTCTAAATAGTGCAAGATGCTGGGCATTATTATTTATTTTTTAGTTATAAGCAAGCACTTGTTAATAAGGTTTTAGGTTTAAACAAAATTAATTTATATAGATAAAAATATTATTAAGCAAGCTTTTGTTACAAAAAAAGATTAAACGAAAAATAAAGAATCGACATATACAAAAAATATTTTTTTTACCATAAGAGCATAAAGTTGGTTTATAAACCGGATGTAAACAAATTGAATTAAACTTTTATTTTGTTAATAAAATCTAAAATTACATTTTTAAACAAGAACACATGTATATTTGTATATATATTTTTTCAATTATTTAATTAATAACCTTTGCTTGCAAAAAAAAAATTTTTACAAACATACATATGTATGTATACTGGAGTGCTTAAAAAAATTTTTTGATTTTTTTTTCAAATTTTACCCCCTCAAATGTTAGTGATTGATAAAACAAAAATCCTCCCTCAAACCAGGCGCTGTAGCTTAACTCTAAGGGGTTTTTTGGGTTCTCATACATTTAACATAGGAATTTTCGTTTTTTCATTCAAACTAAAATTTCACCAATTAATTTTCGTTTCTCAAAAATAACCATCACATATTCAGAAAGTTTGTTTTTCAAACTTTAATATACATAGATACATACATTAATCGCTTATTTGTTGTTTTCATGATTTTTTAACAATTTTCTTGAATTTTTTTGTTTTTGTATTTATTTTTTTTATTTTTAGTGGTATAAAGAAGCTTCTCAAAACACAGTTTCTAACCGAAAAATAAAATTTAATATATAAGATAATACTATTAAAAATTAATAAATTTTTTAACACTAATTTTTAAAAAATTACAAAACAAAATATTGAATTTTTACAAAACTAAAATTACAAAAAAAAAATAATTTTTACATTACAATTTTTTATTTTTACGAAAAAAAAATAGTTTTTACAAAAAAAAAATTTTACAAAAAAAAGTATTTTTTGAATTGAAAACAATACAAAATTAAAATTTTACAA
This sequence comes from Bactrocera dorsalis, assembly GCF_023373825.1. Taxonomy (NCBI): domain Eukaryota; kingdom Metazoa; phylum Arthropoda; class Insecta; order Diptera; family Tephritidae; genus Bactrocera; species Bactrocera dorsalis. Next base: position 10,324,870 of record NC_064303.1, on the reverse strand, counting down.
AAAAAAACATTTTTTACCCCAAAAAATTAATGTTTACAAAAACAAAACTATTTTATTTATTTAAAATTTTTTAAAAATATTTTTAGAGTAAAATATTTTTCGAAAGCTGAACTAAATATAATAGAAGAAAATATAAATAAAAATTATTAAATTTTTTAATACTAATTTTGAAAATTACAGAAAAATATTATTGATTTGCATTGATTTTTTTTTTTAATTTTAATTAATTTTTTTTCTAAGTTTTTAAAACTAAATGAAAACGCCTGCAAGTTTTTTTTGTTTAATTTTTAACATTAATTATTGGATTTTAGCATTAATTTAATTATATAAATTTTTTTTTTTATTTTTACTGGCATAAAAGATTTTTCATAACATATTTTTCAATCGAAAGTGTTAAATTAAAAAGAAAAAAATAAATGACAACGCCGGCAAATTGCTTAAATTTTTTTAATTGCAATGTATTTTTTTTCTAAGTTTTTAAAACTAAATAAAAACGCCTGCAAGTAGTTTTTTCAATTTTTAGTATTAATTTTTGGATTTTATCATTAATTATAAAAATATTAATAAACATTAATTAACTAAATTAATAAAAAATATTTTTTCTAATGTTTTCAGAGGCATAAAATACAAAATTTAATTTTTTTTATAAGATAATTTTTAACTGAAAGGGTTAAATAAAAAAATAAACGACACCGCCGGCAAATTATTTAAATTTTAATTTATTTCTTTAAGTTTTCAAAACTATTTTTTTTTTTATTTTTTTATTATTTTTGTTATTTAATTTTTCTTGTTAATACTTTTATTGCCATAAACCTTTTTTCAAAACACATTTTGATCAAAAAAATAATCAAGCCAAGCTAACACAATATTTGAAACAAAGCTCTTTTTTTTCAAAGTCATATATTAACCATATACATTTTCACCCGCAAAGTAAAGGAATTTAATTTCTAATAAAAAAATTTACTTTTCTGCCCTTTCTTCAATACAATCAAATAGCTCACTTTAATCATAAAAAGTAATAGTTTCATTATTTTTGATTTGGAATAAATGTTAAATTTAATAAAAAAGGGTGTTTGCGCTAGTCATATGCCATGTCTATATATTTGTTTTTATAAATATTTTATTATTAATATTTTAAATAAACTATTTATAGTAATTGTATTAACATTTGTATACTATTGCCTATTGAAAAAATATTGAATACTTTGAAATTTTGAAACTGTTGGCGAAAATTGCTTAAACATTAGCTAATATTTGCAGCAATGCTGACACACAGATATAAATATGTATATATGTATACGCTTTGTTTGTGCCACGTTTGCCTTAGACCCTTGACTTTTGTTTTATAACTGTATGTATTTATGTATAAATATGAAAATGTTATGCTGTATAAAATTGTTCATATAATACATACTGCAAAATTTTCAATGTTTTAGCATATATATTTGTAATTTTGCGATTCGCATGCATCGTACATGCAATATTTTAACGGTTCACATTTTTCCTATTTTTGTTTTTGTTTTAGCTTTTTTTTTCGTTTTCAATTCGTATTATAAAGGGAATACATTAAACGAATGGATATATTTTTAAATTAATCATAGTTAAGTAGTGCCTTTAAAGCTTTTTAATTTCAATAGTTTTTGTTTTTGTTTTTGTTTATCTTTGCTTTCTGCCACATTATAAATTTGAATTAAATTTGGTTTTGTTTCGACATTTTTTTTCCCTCGTGCTGCTTTTCCAACGCAATTTTTGCACGGTAATACTCTTTTTCAGTTGGTCAATGGTTACATTTATGAATGCGTTACTTTTCATATGCATGCATACATACATACATACATGCAAATACATATGTAAATATACATACACACATACATGTATGTGTAGTGTTATAATTTGCCATTTGCTGAATTTAATTATGTATGTACTGTATGTTTATATCATTTAGAAATGTTTGTATATACTTGTATATGTATAGTATGTATTGTATGCGTCCTCGTACATGGCCTAAAACATGTTGCATATATGCATGTATGTATTTATTCATGAAGTTTAAAGTAATTTTTCTAATAATTTTTTGCTATTGTACAATAATATTTGCATGTGTAAATGTGTATGTACTTCAGTTTTGACAAAGTACATCTAGTCCTATGCGAATACAATCCAACAACAATCCTTTCCTACATCTGTATGTATGTATGTGTAGGCCGCAAGTTAGGAAGTCAAGTGAATTAGATGCATATATGAATTCAATATGATTTGGCATAAAAAAAACTATTTAAAGAAATTTGGTTATTGATCTTGAATCAAGACGAACATTAACAAATGTGCCGTTTCGTGTGGATATGCATGCAAAAATTATAAAGAAAGAAAGAAATAAAAAAAATTAAAAAAACAAAAATTAGAATAAAACAAAATATAAATAAAATTAAAAAAAAAAATAGAATTAAAAAACAAAAAAAATTAAAAAAAATATAAAAAAATAAAATAAAAATTAAAAACGAAAATAAAAATTAAAAATAAAATTTAAAAAAAAATATATACATACATATATGCCAAAAATAATAAAACAAAAAAAATTAAAAAATAAAAACACAAATTAAAAACAAAAATAAAAATTAAAAAAAAAATAAAAAAAAATAAAAATTAAAAAATAAAAATTAAAAAAAAAAATTAAATAAAAATTAAAAATAAAAGAAAATAAAAAAAACATAAAAAATACATAAAAAACAATTTAAAAAACTAAAAATAATAAAAATTGAAAAATAAAATTTAAAGAAAGATAATAACACTGAAATTTGTGGAAAAATTAATAAAAAAAAATAAAGAACTAGACTCTGCAACTTCTAGCGACAGTATAATAATAAATGAAGTAATAAATATTTAAAAATAAGAATAAAATAATAGTATTTTAAAAACAATGTTTATGTAATAATAACATAATTAAAAAATTTAAAATTTATTTTTATTTTTTCTTTAAATTTTTTTTTTAATTTTTAATTAATAAATACATATATTAGATTAGAGAAGAAAAAATTAAAAAATATATGTAGGTCCGAAAAAAATAATAAATTTATAATTTTCTGAAGGAAAACACAGACGAAAATAAAAATTAGATAGTATACATTAAAAAAATAAAAAATAAACTAATAATTATCTTAGAATAAATAAAAGGAAAATAAAATACAATGTATTAGTAAACATTATTATTTATTTTTGTTGTAAAACTATAAAAAAAATATTTTAAATAAATAAGTTAACAAATTGCGAACTTTTATTATTGCATAAAAAATTTCATAAATAAAGTACAGACAAATAAAAAATATTAAATAATAAATTATAAAAAAAGAATTATAAATAAAAAAAAATAAATTATAAAAAAAATAAATAATACATTAAAAAATTAAAAAATATATATATTAAAATAATTAAAAAATATATTACAAAAATTTAATAACATTAAAAATAATATTGAGAATAACAAATAAATAATATTCAAAAACTAAAGGCTAGTATACATAAAAAGTATTTTAACATAAAATAAATATTTGAGAAAACAAATAAAAACTAATTGAAAAATTTGCAAATTAAATGGGTAATATAATTTTTAAATTGTTATTTTTTATTTACAACAAATTCTGAAATGAAATTGAATATGATATGTAATAGGAGACAGTAAATTATATAATAAAATAAAATGAAATAATTAAAAATGTATAAGAAAGTTAATTATTATCATTAATAATTATTAAGATTATTGTTAACAATTAGAAATAAAAATTAACTAGAAAAAATTAGTAAATAAAATATAGAAAAAAATTAGAAAAATTAAGAGCCAATTATTAAAAAATTAACTAGAAAAAAGTAATAAATAAAATATAGAAAACAAATTAGAAAAATGAAGAGTAAAAAAAAGAAAAATAAAAATTAACATTAAAAAAATATATATACAAAAAATAGAAAATTTAAAAGTTATAATAATGAGAAATTAAAAAAAAATTTAATTAAAACAATAAAAATTATAAAAAAGACGAATAAATATCATAAATGAAAAGCTTAATTAAATATAAATAAAAGTAATCAAAAAAGAAAAATAATAAAACAACAGAAAAATAAAGATTAAAAAAGAGACAAAAAAATAAAGAGTAAAAATGAGAAAAAAAAGATTAAAAAAAGAAAAAAATAAAATAAAGTTTAAAAAAGAAAAAAATTAAAATAAAAATTTAGAAGTAATTTAAAAAAAAAATTCCTGAAAAAACAACCTAAAAAGTAAACTTAAAAACCACACTTACTAACTAAAATTTTTTTAAATAAAAGTGAAAATATATTTAGTAATATAAAACTGTTAGGATTAATTTTCTAAGCTTTAAAGGGTGCTGAAAAAATTAAAATAATTAAAAACCCAAGGAACAAGCTACAAAAAATATAAAAATCAAAAATATATGCAATTGTTACGTTATTGTATATGCATGTAATACAGATTTTATTATTATTTTATATTACATAATGTTATGATTATTATTAATATGTTTTATGTTGTAAAAAGTTAATAAGTACACATACAATGAAACGACACATATTGTCAAGAATATAATATGCAATTGCGGTTTATTGTTTCATTTAAGCTTATTAGAATAGAGGAACTCTTGCATGGAACACACTGTTTGTATTTTGATGCATCGTTTGTGGGGACAAAATGAATTGTGAATTGTACTTAATTGTTTTTGTAGCAGAGCGGGATTTCATAATTGTTCTATTTGGTATGCGACATTTGTTCGTGTACATGCAAGTATTTGCAAATATATGTATAGATATACATGTATGTATATTTAGTTTACATGTGTTGCAACAGTTATGCTAATTTATTAGCAACTTTGGAAGCAGTTAATGATAATACATAGCATGCCGCGGTTTTGTAGCTTTTTGTAGGCGATTTTATTTTTCTCTTTTCACGATTGTGCAAGTTTGGTCACTGAGCTGAGTAAAGGCTGGAGTATGATGCCTTCATGTGTACGTGTGTGTGTGTGTATGATAATTTTTTGTTTTGGTGTTTTTTGTTTGTTTATTCTGAATTTCACTTTATCTTATAAAACTGCAAAATACTGTTCACTTGTTTTTTTTGTTTTGGTACTAACTGCTATATGGATAATATAGAATTAGTTAATAGTCGTAATCTTAATTTCAACACGCAGCCGTCCATGAATATTATTGTAGTGTGTATGAGCGTATAAGGAATTAAGTGTAAATATGATTTAACTATATGCTTCCGGCCTTCAAACACACAATTTATTTGCGGATAAATAACATTTTTATTGTTAGAACACACATGCTTGTTTTAAGAAATAAAAATGCAATGGTCTTATGAAAGTAGAAACGCTTGTGGTGAGCACAGGGTGTAACAAAATAAATACTTTAAGGAAAATAAGGAATTATTTTGCATATTATATTAGCTTTAGGTCTAATATTAAACAAATTTGTATTCAAAAAAATATTATTTATTCCTAGAAAATATTTTTATTTAAATTGTATCCAATTTTTATCAAAAAAAATTATATAGGATAAACAAATTTTTATCTAAAAATAATATTTTTATAGCAAAAACATTAAAAAATAATAAATTGGGCAAAAAGTTTTTTAAATAAATAATTGGATACAAAAATTTTTGGAAAAAAAATAAATTTTGATACAACAATAAAAAAAATAAATAAATTTGGGTACAAATTTTGCACATTTTTTTATACAAATATTTTTCAAATAATTTTTATCCAAAAAAAAATGTTTGAAAAAAATAAATTTGGATACAAATTTTGTACATTTTTTTTTAAATATTTTTCAAATAATTTTTGTCCAAAAAAAATTATATTTTTATCTAAAAAATGTTTAGCAAAAAAAAATATTTAAAAAATATTTATAAAAAAAATATTTTTGTATAGGAAAAAATATTTGTATAGCATAAACTTAAAAAAAATTAATTTGGACCAAAATTTTTAAAATAGAAATTTGTTGGAAAAAAAAATGGAAATTTTTTTATAATAATATTTTTCAATTACATTTATATCTAAAAAAAAAATATTTTTATAACATAAACTTAAAAAAAATTAATTTCGACCAAAATTTTTAAAATAAAAATTGAATAGTAAAATTTTTTGGAAAAAAAAAAATAAATTTGGACACAAAATTTGGAAATTTTTTTTATACAAATTTTTTTCAAATAATTTTTGTCCAAAAAAATTGTATCCAAAAATATATTTTTATAGTTTTTAAGAAAAAAATATTTGTAAACATTTTTTGAAAAAAAAAAAAAATTTGGATAAAAGTTTTTTCAAAAAACAATTGGCTAAATTTTTTTTTAATTGGATACAATTCTTTGAATACAAATCTTTTGAACACTTTATTTTTCAATTATATTTACATATATCTAAAAAAATATTTTTATAGCATAAACTTAAAAATTTTTTGAAAAAAAAAATAATAAATTTGGAAACAAAATAGGGAAATTTTTTTTATACAATTTTTTTTTTCAAATAAGTTTTGTCCAAAAAAATTTTATATAGAATGAAAAAAATTGTATTCAAAAATATATTTTTATAGTTGTTAAGAAAAAAAAATTTTGCAAAAACAATTGGCTAAAAATTTTTTGAAAAAAATTGGATACAATTATTTGAATACAAATCTTTTGAACACTTTGTTTTATAAAAATATTTTTCATATAATTTACATTTTTCAAATAACTTTTGTCAAAAAATAAATTTATCGATAACAAAATCACTATTTTTATACACAAAAAAAAAATATTTTTAACAAAAATGTTTACATGCATGTACTTTATGTATGTATGCATACATATGCATTCACAGTTACGCAACTAATAATTACTAATTATAATTAGCCATTTTGGTCGCAACATTTCAAGCTTGTGACAGCGCTTGTTCGTCTTGAGCGCAAAATATCTTTTTTCAATTTTTGCTTTAACCGAGTTATAAGTTGTGCCTTTTGAAATTTTTTTTTTTTAGATTTGTTTCTATGTTTAAATATGAATTTCGTACGAATACTTATTATAAGTATTTTGTTTGTAATGTAATGTTTAGATTTAAGAGTTAGTTGTGTTAGCCTTGCTCACTTAAATGAAGTATTAATACCAAATTTATTATATTTAGCATACAAACGACGAAGCGCATGCGCGTGTTGCTCCATAGTTATAACTGCAACACATGACTTTGTCAACTAATTTATGCTGTTATAGGTCGGTGAATGTGTACGAATTGCGGTACTTCTTGTTTTTATTTTTTGCATTATTATTTATCTCCAGCGTTTAGCGGCGTATATGCATGTATGTATGCGTATTCATACACGCATTTCTTTTTTGTTTTGTTTGTTTTTTTTTTGGTTGGCCCAAACGTTTCGGGCAACTAGCGACTGTTGTGTTTCTATTGCATGCTGCTTCCTATTGCTGCTGTGTTTACTGTTGCATTTTTACTATTTTATTCCTCAGCCATGTCGGCCGCAAAACCGTAGCTGGATCAAGAATTACTATGCTGTTCATTTTCTGGCCTTCGATCTGTGGCGATTTGCAGCAAATTATTAAATTCTTGATCTAAAGTATGACGCGCCTGGTTTATGAATAAAAAATATAAAAAATTGTAAAGAAATATTAATAAAGTTTTGCTATACTTGTATAAAATGAACAGCGTGCGCTTACTTGTGCATTTTGCGTTGGTATTTGTAGTGCCAATGCCATTGCGTTCGAGTCGAAACTCTCGTCTAAAGCGATTAGCGCGCCATGCACGCCTGATTCTAGTAAATTATTTGCATATTCCTGCAAAGCATACAATAAAATTAAAAATATATATAATAAAGTAACAAATTGACACTTACTTTCAAACCAATACTGCACACCCAACGTATGACGCGATCATTGCTCCATACCAGCACATCGCATAAACCGTTTTCGGACATTTTACGCCGATGCTCGAGCTCACTGCGATCATAGTTGAGCCGTTTCAAACAGGAAATTCCATATTGCAGACTAGTACGATGGAAACTATCCACCATTTTGAGTTGACCGCGCAAATCCTTTTTCGTTAGATGATCCAGCATGCGCGCATCCACCAGACACTCCATAAATGTAGTGCGATATTGCGGGAGGCCCAGACCGAGCAGCCAATAGTTGCCGATCCACTCGTGATTCATATCACCTAATTGGGAAAACGTAAAAAATGTGAATTTTATATTAATGTAAAATAAGAAAAAAACAAAAAACGTTAACTTCGGTTGCACCATAGCTATTATACCCTTTACAGATGCATTTCTTATTGCAAAAATAGTGTAAAAACAACTTCATATAAATTTCGGTACGTTGTTGTTATTGTAGCGGGTACGTTTTCCCCGATGGTAAGGATTAGATAAGTTGTCTCGACGTCCCAGAATACGTGCTGTAGGCCCAGGATTTGCGCCGTTTCGACGGGGTTGGATCAAAGGAAGAGGGGTTTTAGATGTGTGGGGTTAGCAGGGCATGCAAAGAGGAGGCTAGTTTCATCCAGGGACTCATTGCACGCTGAGCGTATGTTTGATTTGTCAGGGTCTATTCTGGAAAAGTAGGAGTTTAACCTGTTACAGTATCCAGAACGAAGCTGCGTAGGGTCAATCTCCTTTCTCGCGGCATCTTGAGATCTTCGTCTGCAACGGGTGGTGGTTTGACTCCAAGTACGCCATTCACTGAGAGGGAGTCAGTGAAGGTGTTCATTGTTCCACTCTAAATGGCGGTCAGTGCTTGTCGGAAGTTAGTTGCGTCCGAAGTCTGATGTCGTGGACGTAGTTGAGGAATGACCTCTTGATGCTCCTTGAAGACTATTCCGCTCCAAGTAGGTGACTGCAGGGATGATTTCTGCAAAAGCACCCTAGCAGGGACTGCTTGGAGAGGAGTTAATCCTTAAATAGGAGCTTATGGCCTCACTATGCAAGTGTTCGATAGGAGACAGCAAGTAGCAATCTGTCGTAGTCCTGAGTGCAGTAGTCTGACAAGTTTGGAGCTTCTTCGTCTGCGTTTTACTGTATCCAGGCTACTATATTGAAGCGGCGTTGTTAAAGACCGGCCGGCCGATTGCCTTGTAAGTAGCTAACAACGTTTCTCTGTCCTTTCCCCATGCTGCCGGCTCACGACTTGAACATTTTGTTCCGGCTCTGTACTTTGGCGATAATCCCGGTTGGACCCCACCCTGCGAAACCCCTTGTTTAATTATTCTATGTTTTGAATTTTTTCCTCGAAATAATACGGATGATTGACGACCGTTCAGGTAGTTCATGGTCCACATCTCCATTCCTGGAGGGAGCGTAGTGTTTTCAATGTCCTGCAGTAGCGTCGTGTGAATGACTGTGTCAACGGCTTTTGACAAGTCCAACGCTACGAGGCATGACTAAATCGACTCGGTCGGGTCTACGTAACCGGAACTAACCCGGATTTTTTATACAGTTAAGGAGAGTCAACTGGGCAGAATTTGGCTGCTACAACAACAATAACAATCACGTCACATTGATCATTTATATATACATTTTAAAAAGGTCTTCGTTCTCTTTCAATGTTACAAACTTCGGAGCAAGCTTAATATACCCTCTTCAGGATATAAAAATAATGATTTAAAAGTCAAAATTACTAACCAAAAGCCAACGTTGTACGTGACGTTTGAGGCGCTGATGGCGAAGTCAATGAAACCATTTCCTGTATGGCAAGGCGTAATTTAAGTCTATGCAGCGGATTGCTTATGCCTGCAAAAACAATGTAAAATTAATGGATTAAAAGATTCAAATAAACACGCTACTTACCAATCTCGCGCTGTATCTCCGTGTCACTCAACGCGCTCATAATGGCACCCGACTTCACATTTGCTCTGCAGGCCGCCACATACCAGGCGGGCATGCCAACCCAGAGCTCCAACCAAGCTACAATAGTTGGTCCGTTCCATAACGCAAACGGTGTGCCGGCTTTCATCGCCTCACCGAGCAAATCATTTCTGTAGTCATGATCCCTGCAAGAAATTTGAATTAATCAAACCGTTATGCAAAACAATTAACAACGCATATGCTTACTTCTTCTGGCGCCCATAATCAACCGAGGATATTTTCGAACCGGGCATGCTGCTCATACGCGGCACCATACCACCAGTTACGCTCATAACATCATAATTGGACTCGCCCTCACTCAGACCGATTGACAAATTGCCAATCGACATCATGCTGGTCGAACCGTCGGGTAGCGTATCTTTAACGCCTTTCACTTTGTCTTTCTTGCTGAAGAATCGGCCTAAACTCGATTTGATACCCTTTTTCTTTTGCACCGCCGATGCGACATCACGGCCTACGGTGGTGGTGGGTGTTTGCAGCATTGTCATTGAGCCCATTGTATTGTAGTGGCGACTAAGCGATTCCTGACTGCCATAGCGCGAACTCAATGGCGACAGACCATAGTTACTAAGTTGCGGCAAAGCGACATGACTGCAATGTACATGAAGAATAAATAATTTATATGAAAAACACAATTGAGTACGGTGTCTGGACTTACCTTGTATGGTCGACACCTTGATTTGGTGAGATGCCAACCGAACGCCGCCGCAACTCTTCTTGGCTATGGGCCAAGGCCTGCGCAACACGTTCAAGTCGCATTGATCTGGCGGTTAGCGGCGATGCGGCGCCACCCGAACTTGAATCGCCTGTCGTAGACATGCCGTGGATGTCATCGCGCGACATATCACTCGACAAAACGGGCAAATTTAACTGTTGGAAAAAAGTTTTTTTTTTTTTTTAATTTTTTTAAATTAAAATTTTTTTTTTTAATTTTTTTAAATTAAAATTTTTTTTTTTGAATTGTTTTAATTAAAATTTTTTTTTTAATTTTTCGTTAACATGATTGCTTACCGTGTGATACTTCTGTAGGAAATCTCTGTTGGGGCTGTTTGGTGTACTGCGCCCACTCATCGGTGGACTCTGACGGTCCATCGAGCGACCGCGCGCCAACAAGTTGACATGCTCCAAACTGCCCACACGCGATTCCAACTCTTCGGCACGTGCTTCGGTTGACTGCTTCTCCTCCTGTATTAAACGAATCTCATTGTTGATGGCGTCCAGTTGCTCTTGCAACATCATAGCCAACGTTTGTGCATCCGCATGTCCCGACGGCGACATTATGTCGGAGGCAGCATACATGGCTGCCGCCGCGGCGGCCTCACTATCCTCACATTCAGCAGCGGCTGCTGCGGCTACAGCTGCAGACATTTCGTACGCTTGCTGAGCATGCGCCTGCTGTAGATTCTCCCACTCTTGCTCGGCCATAGAGCGCGCAATATTCGCCTCCTCTTGCATGCGCGACTTGCTGCGACGCAACGAATGCGTATCGAAACTGGCGTGCGAAGTGCTGCGCGAAAAGGCACCACCATCTACAGCGCTGCTGGGCGATAGGCTGCGTGTAAGCGCCTCCGTTTGTTGTATATTGTAGGCGATCTCCTGCTGCAGCAATTGCCGTTTGAAATTTTCGATTTCCAGGCGCGTTTTAGACAATTCCTTCATGATTTCACCCTTTTGGTGGTGTAATTCCTCAGCCATTTTGCGCGCCTTCTCCAATTCCTGCGAGAGCGTGTTCTTCTCGTCAAGCGCATGCATGCGTTCCTTCAAATGCACTTGCAAACGCTCATTTGATTCGGAAAGCAATTTGTCCACGGTGGACGACAACCTTAAATTGTGCTCTTCGTTCATTTTCAATCGTTGGTTCAGTCTTAAAACCTCTGCATTTTTCTCTTCCAAATTTGCCTCTAGACGCTGTATGCGATCTTCTGCTGAACCATGGCGTTCTTGTGCCTATAAATCGGGGGTAAAAAGGTATGTGGAAACGCGAATTAATTGTAATTGACAAGCTTTAAGGAATGCAGCTAGAAGACAATACGGAAAATTGGGACAGAAATTCAAAAAGTTGGAATACTACATACCGAACGAAATAAAATCAAGCGTATCACAAACATACAAACGCCGCTACATACGTACTACACATCACATCACATCACATTTGTAAGAAATTCAATCGCGCATACCTTATTTCCTACCTTTGTCAAAGCTTCCATGCGTGCTTTAAGCTGTTCTTCCATATCAGGCTGTAATTTGGCCTGCTGCGCCAACTTTTGTTCAGATAATTCCAACTTCTCTTCGATTGCGCAAATCTTCTCCTCGTGTAACTATAATTAGATTGAAGTGTTTTTTTTTTTTGGATATTGTTTGAACTGGTAACTACTATGTAATTCCTTACCTTAATTTGTGCTTCTTTATGGCGCAATTCTTGTTCTAGTTTCTCGTTCAAGTCATGCAATGATGTCGATTCACGTTGAGCATTTAAATAACGTTTCTCCAATGTGGCGATACGTTCCTCCTGCGGGTATATAAAAAATTCAAATATTTTTTTTTTAGGTTATGTTTAACTGAAGTACTAAATTTGCACCAACCTGATCCTCCTTTTGTGCAACATTTTCTCTCAAATCTCTTTGTAGTTTAGAACATTGTTCTTGCGACTTGCACAACTCCTTCTGAGTTCTACTTAAATTCTCCTCAATTTCGGATATTTTACTGTTCAAATCTGATACGCGCCGCTGCCATTGCGATAGCTCTGCCGTCTATGAAATATGAAAAATGTTATAATCAAAGCATTTTGTGCTTTATGAAAGAGCTTACTTGTTTCTCGATTATAGTTTGCAGCTCATGCGTTTTCGCAGCATAATCGTTCGCTTCATTTGATTCACCGTTAAGGCCACCGCCGACCTAATGCATTATGATTAAAAAAAAATATAAATGTTATATTTATATTGAATATATATGAATGTTATAAAATTGTAGGAATTTAAGCGAGAAAAATTACCTTTTCATTCACACCATTTTCATTGCTAGCTTCACGGTTGGCTTGTATTGCACCAGTTTTGTATTGTTGAAGCTAAATAAAAACAAAAACAATAATATAAATATAAAAATGTATTATGCAATAAAAGAGTTACGTACCTCTTCTTTGGTTGCATTTAATTCCTCTTCGAGTGAATTATTCTTTTCGATTGATAAACGCAGGCGTTCACGTACTTTTTCATCTAAAGCTTTATGATGTTCGAATAGACTCTTTAATGCTTTTAAAACTTCCACCTCACTGGAGACGCCACTCTGCGCTGCAGCCTGACGTTTTACAACCGTCATTCGCAAGGAACGTTCATGGCGTGCGACTAAGCATTCCAAATGCTCCAAAAGTAACTGATATCGATAGAAATTAAATATAAAAATTTAATACGAAATAAAAATAATATAAGAATTATTAATAGCATATACCCGAGTATTGTTGCGTTCAGCTTTAAGTTCGCCAATTTCCTCATCACGCTCCAATAATGTTTCTCGCGCCTGCGTCAGCTCTTTAGTTAAAGTGGCGAATTCCTATAATTAATTTTATAATTTAAGTTTTAATTCAATACAACGAAAGTTTTAATTTTACTTGAGGTAAGTTGGCATTTATCTGCCGCTGTAAACTATCGCGCTCCTTTTCCACATCGTGTAATTTAACTTCCGTTTCACTGAGTCGCTCTTGAGCTTCACGCAAGCTGTCCATAAGCTTGTCACGTTCGTCCAACATGGACACCATAAGTTGCTCAAAGTTGGCATCTTCGCCACTGAATTGTGAGGATCTCTGGGAGATACTGTCCTCCGAAATTGTTGGCATTACGTCGCACATCATATTCCACATTTTAATTTCTCACTCACACGCACGAAAGCTGTAGATAATGACAATTTGATCGTAAATTATTAGCTACATATGCAAGGATTTTAAAACTACTTTTATCGAGGTCAATAAACTATGATAAATAGTTTTTTCATATAACAACAACTAACACTCATAACTTTGGTATTATGTTGATGTCATTATAAGTGACCAGCAATTTTGACATATCAAGATTAGTACTTGAGTAAATTCCGCACTAAACTAGTGCATATTAATATAAAAATAAAAAATATTTTATTTTTCTTTTACAACGACCGCTGTTTATTTTTACTTGCAGCATATCTTGATGTAGCAAGTCTTCGTTGCAAAGACTCTCTCCAATTAGCATACATTGGTCAAACATTATGGTTGGCACTACGCCCATTTCACTTTTCACATTTGGATGTCTTGATATTTCGTTGTCGCCGCGAACCAACACATTTTTCACATATTTAACACACAAGAAAAAATCTCGGCTCCTGCCATCCATCGATACAATAATCAACACCATTACCCTACCGACATTCCCTATTGGAAGTTCTGCTGTCACAGATAACAAGCATGAGCATCCCTTAATCGCCTACATACATGGGCGTTGTAAAGCCTGTTCTGATTTTTCGTTAAAACTTGTAGTTATTGATATTCTCAGCACTTTATTTATAATAAAATGAAATTGTATTAACTAAAATACTTTCTTGACTTGTTAATAGCAGTAATACTGTCCAAGCCCTAAAATTCCTATCACAGCGGCCTGAAGTCATATGTGTAGGTAGTGATGGTTGCTACAGCTTATGCTTCAACTTGCCCAATCTGTACGTTTCCCTCGCTGCATGGAACCTTTTGTGCTTATACCAAGCAGCGTTTGCACGTTTTTCACAATTTTCCAATTACTTTTTTGTAAGGATTATTGTTAGAATTAACTTAAAAATTGTATAAGAACCACTGTCGCTATCTCTTCTGTGCCGTTGCGAAAAATTGACAAATGGGTACACATCGACAGTGTTTCAGAATCGATGAAGTGCAGTGTTGCTCCGAAATGTATTGTAGTTGTCAAATGAAAATATTGAGATAAAATTTAAGTGAAAACGTGAATTATATTACCTGCATAATATTTTTCTTAGTTATCATTTTGTCATAAGAATTTTCGGTTATTAATTTTTTATTGCTTACAAGCTATATACCGTCTAACATTGTTTTGTTTACAAAGTTCGAGTTTCTCCGAAACACTGTTCACGGCGCACAATTGATAACTCTAACATTCCAATTAGAAGGTGATAATCAATGTCAGCTCCAACTATCTATTGGAAAACTGTTATCGATAACATTTGCACAGGTGTATTTTTGAAATCGTTAAACTACTTTGAAGCAATTAAGCTGAGAAAACATATTAATTATTTATTATGCGCCTTTTTTCTGGAAATATTAGTTGTATTTGAAATAATTCGTCTCTAATAGAATTAATTGATTATATATCGAGTGCAAGCCAGCTATCGATTAACTCACCGGTTAATTGCCCCATAATGCAAATTGTGATTTAAGTTAAATTTTTCATGAGTTTATTAAGGCCCAATTACAATTTTTATATAAACTCTTGTGAACGTGTTATCGTTCATCTCTTTTATACGCGAAGGAGTTATGAGTTTTGAAGTGTGTATGTGTTAGTTTCGCGCTAATTCTTTTAGTTTAGTTGAGTTTCGTAAAATTGACTTGCTGGGTACTTGTTTCAAAACTCTCTGTTATAAAATCCCATTAATTTGGTTTGGGTATTGAAAATTGTTATAACAGTACTCAACAACTGATCTGGCAACACAGTAATTGTTTGACACCAACACTAGAGTAATTGGAAAAATCGAAACCGAAAAATCTTTTGCAAAAAGCTGAAAAAGCCGGAGTTTTCACGACCAAACAAAGAAAATGGGGTAAATATTAGGAAATATTTAACGCAGTTTATAATATTTTATATAAAAATATTAAGGTGTTGTGTAATATTATTGATAAGTGCTGAAAGTAAATGTGTTTGCTGCATTTGCAAAAGTGTCCCCGCCCGTGGTTAGCCAATATTGTGTAGCCCAGACCTCAATTGAATGCGAATATATAGAAAATATTTAAATTACTATTCATACAGCGTAGTTCCGATACAAAAATATTCATAGACAAATCAAAATTTTTGTGTAAAGCTTTTTTCCTGTTAGTGCTTTACAACCTATAAAAATGTTAGTTTGTGGGCGGAAGTCGCTTTGGGATTTTGTGCTTAGCTAATGCAGTTGAAGTCAATTAAGTTGTTAGAAATTATGCGCATGCATTGCAATTATGACAATGGTATAACGACTATATGTACTAGCTAATATAATAATAATGGAATATTTAATAAAGTTGAGAGTAGTTTCATTTTCTTATTACATATGAATCGTATATATATGTATGTGTGTTAACTTTTTGAGACATTTATTAACATTAATACATTTTTGCTACTTTGTCATAAGCGAGCAACCGATTTTCACCTGCCAGGCTCACGTCTTCCACATTGACCCGAAAACGAAGCGCACATGGATTACGGCAAGTATGAAAGCGGTCAATGTGAGCTTCTTTTATGATTCGTCCCGCAACCTTTACCGCATTATCAGTGTGGAAGGTACTAAAGCCGTAATTAACTCCACAATAACACCCAATATGACATTTACGCAAACATCACAGAAATTTGGGCAATGGAGCGATGTGCGTGCTAATACGGTTTATGGATTAGGATTTGCTTCTGAAGCCGAATTAACAAAGGTATGATGTTTGATATGTTAATGTTTAGTATATGATGCTAACGGAAAATACATTTTAGTTTGTGGAAAAGTTTCAAGAAGTGAAGGAAGCAACAAAGAATGCTATAAAGGCTGCGAATGGTAAATGCATACATAAAATGGCAAAGAAGTTTCTTTTCAATTTTTATCATTACAGGTTCAACTGTAGTTACGCCCACAACGTCTGCTAATACATCGCCAATATCATCGCGTATGCAGCAAAACGATAACACCGCCATAGATCCACATACCGTGGAACCACCAAATATGTCCAATACGAATACACAAAACGCTAACCCGGATAGTCCATCGCATAAACTATTGCCAGCAGCGGATGTCAAACAAGAGCTGACTGCAGGTGCCTCTCCATCACCTGCTCCAACGGCGGTAACAGTCTCCTCAAGCGGCAGTATTGTAGGTGTACACACTGGCGGAAGTGCTGGCGCTACAGGGGAACAGCAACTCAAATACGAGAATGAACGACTTAAAATGGCACTAGCACAAAGGTATGAAGAATAAATAATTAATTATGAATTAAGTATAAATAATTTAGTAATATTCTTTTGAAAATATATGATTACAGTTGCGCCAATGCAAAGAAATGGGAAATTGAACTGGCCACGTTGAAAAATAATAACATACGCCTAACAAGTGCATTGCAGGTTTGTGTCTCTATTTCTCACCTATTTTTTTTAAGTTTTTCAACATACCACACTTAACCACAGGAATCAACCGCCAATGTGGACGAGTGGAAACGTCAATTGCACACATACAAGGAAGAAAATATACGATTAAAACGTGATTTGGAAGTGATTCGTGTCGGCGGTGGTGGTAGTGTTGTTGCCGGTGCTGCTGGTGGTGGAGAAATTGCCGAAGATTTACGACGTGAAATCGGTTTATTAAAAGGACGCATCGAATCACTGGAGAATGAACTAATGAGTCAAGAAATCGAATTACAGGCAGCAAATATGAGCATACGCGATAAAAGTCTTGATCACAATGTAAGTGTTGAAAATAGCACGCGCTACAGGAAGAGTAAAATATATTTTTTTATTTTTTTCACACGTAGCAAATGGGGAAGTTAAGCGAATTGAGTGCACTTTTCTCCAAACACTTAACGGAACTATTTAGTGTACAAAAGGACATGGAAAATATCATACATCCAGCTAAAAGCACTTGAGATAAAGATGTGGGATATTTTAAGAAGGTAAAGTAGAGTTAACATTAAAAAAAATGAAACGTTTCCTCAATGTATAACTTTATTATTGTGTCTAGGTTTCAGGTGTAGAACAACAATTACAACAACAAACGATAACGATTAGAAAATACGGTGCTTCGGGTACGGGTGGCAGCAGCGGTGGTGTTGGTGGTGACACCGAAAGCACACTCTCCAATATCACATCAATTCACTCACAATTACAATCTTTCAACGAAACATGTGATGATACACAGAAATTTTACACTACCAGTCATATGAGTCAGCAACAGCAACAACAGCAGCTACACCAGCATTTGCAACAACCAGGAAACAGTGAGAAAATTATTAGACCACAAGTGTTGCGCGCCATGAATAAACACTCAGTACTACTGCAAGAGTTACATCAACGTCAAACGCAAGTGGCAACCAGCAGAAGTACACAACTAGCAGCGGCTACTAATATACAGCATTTTGCAACCGGTTGCACAGCAACATTGACTATCACTACAAGTACAGTGACTGCAAACACAAGCGGTGCCGGGGTGGCAGCAACAGCTACTGTTTCCGCCGCTGCCGCTGCGGCTGTTGTGTCGCCTAATAAAGTAGCCACACAAATGACAAGTAGTGGCGGCGGCAAGACTGCAACTATACTTGTGTCAAAATCAAAAACTAAAACTGGTTTACCGCTGTTATTAAAAAACTCCATTAACAATTAACAAGAATGAAAAAAGTGCGGATTAAACAGTTTATAAATTGTAACTTGCGAATGTTTGAAGAATTGTCATGAGAAATGGTGACGTAAAGTTGCTGAAATTACGTACATAAATCAACGACCGTTAACCTGTGCCCAATATTTAAGAATTTATAACCATACAACACATATACATCATCATCATCACCAACAACATATGCCGACATATATTAATATATTTATATTTCCATTTTTATGCATATTTTTTTGTTTTTTGTGCAATGTTTCTTAAGTATTTAATAATTTTGTGTCTATCGAAACAAAAACCAAGTGGTATGTGAGCATATAACCAAACGCGCAAATTATATAGCATAATTACAAAATAATTATTTCATTAGTGCGAGTGCAAACTTGTAAGTTAGACTTGCAAAAATCATATATTTATGATCCGTTGATATTATAGTAAACTTATTAACTTTATTTCATGTGCAAAGGACGTTGCAGCTATTATGTTTATATACTGCTACTAAAATTATTTCTATTAAATATTATAACTATTTGATTGAACAAGTATCGCTAGACACAAGCTGCGCAGTTAAGTGTAATATACAAATTGCTTAAATTGACAACACATTTTTTGAGATAACGCAACTTAAAAAATTGGCTAACAATTATGTGAAGTGTCGGCATGTGAAAAAAGCCTGCACGAGTATTTTTAAAAATTAAAATTTTGATATTTCCTTTTTACAACTTAAACGCATAGTTAGTGTGTGTGTAAAATTTACCAAGTATTGTTTATATTTGTATCGAATACTATGAGTACCAGTAATAGTTTTTATGTTTTTTACAAAATATTTATATTGTATTAGTTGAATAACACTCATTATGCATGTATACAAACGCATATGCAAAAACAAAACTAGTGAAAAATTACAAAAAATAATAATAATAAATAAACATTGTAGAAAACACAGTGTATTGGAAGGTTAGTAAAGCAAAATCGAATTAAAACATAACATAAACAAAATATACTAAAAAATATTAAATCTAAAAAATATTAAATTTAAAAAAAATATTTGTATTGTATATGAGTGTAACTATTGTAACTGTATTTGTTAAGTTTTAATTTATTCGTAATTTAATTGTATACCTATGATAATTAAATGACTTTTCGCCATAACAATACGTATAAAACTCGAAATTGTAATGACGTTGATGCTAACTATGATATTGTGGTTAACTTTGACATTGATAATGTTTGCTAAATACGAAAACAAAATATTAAGTATTTGTATTTGCTGTAACTTTTTTGTATTATTACTAAATAATTGCAGATAAAGTGAAAAAATAGCATAGTAAAGAAAATGAAACATGAAATTAGAAACGAAAATCAAGTGAAATGCATGAAAAGCTGAACTAAAACTGAAAACAAAAAAAAATAACTTATATACATAAATACATAGCTATATTTTAACCAATAAATACCAATGTGCAACTGTATTGGCCATGTAGGTGTGGCTAAGATTTTTACGGTTACACGAAACGATAGACTTCTAACTTCGAATAATAAAATTAAGCAAACAGGAAGTGCATTCATCACACTAACCACGAATTGCGTTGAATCTCTTGTAGCAATAACAATAAACATAATTAATTAACCAATTATATACAAAACATACATACATAGATACATGCATAGAACATAGACACACACGCATAAAAAAAATAATAATAATTAATGAAATAATAATGACAAACACATGCGCAAATCATACATACCATTTAAATATAAAATACCTATATTAAATTGAATAAAACCAATATACAATACATACATACAATGATACCTAAATACTAATGTGCTTTTTATCTAAAAGTTGGGCGTCTTAGCAATACAGCAATTGAGTAAAAAAAATGGGCGTGTAATTGAGTAAGTTTGCACAGGATATGCAACGTTGTTTTTGTTTCTACTTCCATAACGCAACGAAAATAAACTAAACTGCTTGTGTTCATTTACCGTTTGGAGTCTACACAACAGTTAGAGAAACAGCTTAATGGGAATTGGGAAAGAAGTGCAGTAAAATACAAGTCGATTTGGATTTAGTTGCTTCGATTTTTGGGGGTTTTATCCACTGGAAAATCAGAAATAGTACATTTACAGAATTTAATATACTAATAATAGGCGATTCATTTTAAATTCCGATACAACGTACATACAAGTACATATGTATGTAAGCGCAAACGTTCTTAGCGACTCAGAAAAGTTTTGGGAGCGAATTATACTAACTTAAAAGTTCTTACAATCTCCGAAACTATTTACCGGCTTAACTTAAAATTTTCGGCAAATATTTTCAAATGAATTTAGACGCGATATATATATGCAAATAAAAAAAAACGATTTTTAGAAATTCACAAGTGGATATAACCCATCTAACAGCTGTTATGGTTGAAAATATTTCTTGCTATGCCATCATGACTAGTTTGGTAATTTCTCGTCTAATTTCTTTTTGATATAAGAAAAAACTATTAACCACTTTTTCTACACCTATTATGGACACATACAATATACATACCTACCTACATAACTCTAAAATAATAGCATACAATAATTTTTACAAGAATTAAAAAAAATAAATAAATAGTGATGTCTGATGCAACTACTATAATAAAAATTTAAATAAAAAATAGTTTTGGTGAAAAAGCTAAAGCGAAGATTGAGATAGCATAGTAATTTAAATAAAAAATAACAATTTGGCATTGCAAAACTACTAAGCCACTTGAGTAATGAGGATAATTAATACATGTATTAATAACGCAGAAAACTTACAAGTTGTGCGCACACTTGACACAACGACTATGTTTATTAAATAAATAATAGAAAACTAAAAAAGATTTTTAACTTAAATGCAATTTTGGCAGAAAACGCAAAAAACGAGGAGAACAAGAACAACAAAAGTAGGAGAACAGTCTCAAATTAATTTTTTACACAGGCACAGTTCATTTTATTTACACGTTACACTTTTTCACATAATTGTAATCTAAGCTGCAAATAATGATCTATACAATTCCTCTTTCGATTCCTCCGTCCATGTTGATGTTTCGTCAGGCGCCATGAAATTTATCAGCTTATTATGCACCGTATAGCTGTAATGAAATATGTAATAGTTAAAATTTTTGTAAAATTTATTTATTTTTATTTGCTTATCATACTCACCGCAATTTACGTCCCTTGCTCGCGCGTGTGTCGACCTTTTTCTTCATTTTTTGACGCAACTTTTGCAGCTCCATGTACTGTTGCGTCACTTCACTGGCACTGACTGATGTGTTGCTCTTGTATTCGATAAGCTCACGCAATTGCTGATGATAAAAGTCGCTATCATCATAAAGTTCCACATTTCGTTTAGGCTTTTGCGCACTTTCATCATTACCATTTTCAACTAGTTCTTTTTCTGTAGTAGCCGTCTCACCATCTTTAGATGTTTGCGATTTTTCAATGAGTGTGCTGCGATTTTGTAACGTATTTTCAATTTTACGTATGATGTCATAATCCTCAGTGAGCGATTTTTTCTTAGCACCAGCACCTGGCGTTAGCAATTTAGTGCGATCGTCCCACTTAAGCAGCACCGAGTTGCGATAGGGTTTAAATTCTTGGAAGTGTGCATCAATGTGTTCAGCAAAACGTTTTATAGGCACAGCGTTGTTCCCTTCAGTATCGTGTTTGGGTAGCGGCCGTTTTAACGTTTTCTTCAATGCATTACGTTGTTCCGAAAATTGCTGATCAAAAGCATTTTGTAGTTGTAGCAAAGTGCTAAGCAATTTACTAACGCTGCTAACTGATTCACGCGATATGTTATTTAATTTTTCATTATCTTGCTGATGTGCTTTGAGTGTATCGGGTGCTGGAAGCTGGTTGGATTTGCTAAGTATTTTTTGCGTGTGTATACGCATTTCCAATAAACGTTCCCAAATTTGTAGCTGATTTTGTACACATTGTCCTTTTTGCACCTCAGCCTGACGATTTGTTTCAGCGATTATATCTGTACCGTCTGCATTCTCCGCTTCACTGGCATCGTCATCACTTTCTACATCATCTTCCTCATCACTATCTTCGTAATCCTCTTCTTCATCGCCTTCTTCCAAATCTTCATCTCCGTCCTCATCGCTTTCTTCACTTGCATTTCCTAAATTAGTGCTCTCATCCATATCATCTTCACTATCATCTTCTGCTGACACAGCCGTATCTTTTCTACTAACACCACCATTCAACTTTTTAGTGAACGCCGCTAAAGCGTCATCATTATCATCTTCGGAGGAATTCTCATCAACATCTTCATCTTGTTCTTCGTCACTTTGCTCATCTGCTGAAGAATCTTCTTCATCCTCTTCTTCAAGTTCATTACGCGATGATATTTTCCCTCTATAACGCGCACTTTGCTCTGACAACAGCTTTACATTACGTTTTCTTATATCTGATGTGCGTGCATCCGGCAAATCGTATTCATCGAATTCCTCCTCCACACGTGGGTCCTCATTCTGCTCATCGCTGCTGTCATCTTCACCGTTGGCACTACGTGCTAACAACGCTGAAATTTTATCCGACACAGTTTGTGTTTTTGAGGTCTTTTTCCGCAGCATTTTGAAAATTATATTTTATTTATGATAATATTTATTTAGTTTTTGATTAAAAACATTAATATTAATGAAGCAAAAAGCAAATCCAACTAAAATGCTGTAATCAGCTGTTTGTTTGTTGTCTGTGCCGTAGAGTTGCCGTTGCTACTAATGGTGAAAGTTCCGACTATCGATAACAGTATACTCATTCATAACTGTCATCGATATATAAATTTGTAATATCTTTTCTGTTTTGTTTTATAAAATATATGTATACACATACATGCATATATTTATCTATGTTCGCAATATATATATTAATTTGTATATATATACATGATAGACTTCGTCAAAATATTAATTTGTAATTTCTATAACTCCATAGCAATATCGAAATTGATATCTAACGACTATTCTGAAGTGCTACGGATTATGAGTAAAAGATATGATAATAAATATGAATAATAACGGCTTTATTGAGTTTTTATTTGTATATTCATATGCATTTTAAATAATTCGCATTTTTTGGCATCGCATTTATCTCAATTTTCAGCGCAGCTACATAGGAGTTCGATGACTTTATCCACGCGAAGTTTAAGTTACTCATACGCCATGGTGTCCAAAATCGCTGAAATAAAGCACAACGCAATAGTGTATAAATTAGTAATTTAATTGAACTCAATCCAATTTTATACTGTAATTTAAAAATATAGGAATATCCGAATGTGAAATATGTATGTTAATTTAATTTATATTCATGCTCTTTAATTTTTAGCGCCTAATGATTGGCTTATCCTTGATCTGAATGCGCATGCGAAGCACTCCATAAAGGAGCGCTGCTAAATGACATTGGTCATGAGATATGCTTGCATGTATGCAACTGTGTGTATATGTGATGACATTTTGTTGCCGGCAAATTTTCAATGTCAATCAACAACAAACAATGGCTCAACATAGGTATGCTATCAAAAACTAATAGGCGATTGTCAGCAACACATAGTGTTTTTCGCACGGAGTAATAACAACTTTTGTATGTATGTATGTGTATATAAATGTATTTATTGTAATTTCATGCCAAAACAAGTAGCTACCCAGCAAGAAAAACATTGAATGGATGGTAGGTGAAATAAAGGGGTTATAAAAAGCGACATTTAAAAATATTTATTTGTATTAATTTAAAAAATAAAATTAAATTAAAAAAAATAAATAAAATAAAATAAAAAAATAAAAAAAAATAAAAAAATTAGAAAAAAATAAAAAATTATTTATTTATTTATTTATCAATGTGAAAAAATAATACAATTATTTTTTACACGAAAAAAGGAGCACTGGCTGCCAGGACCTAGTTTGATGTACCTTGTTCAGGGTATAAAAATAATAAATAAAAATAAAAAATTATTTCTAGTAATTTTCTCCACAAGGCATGTAGGCATATGTATGTATTGTATATAATACAAACACAGATTCATGTACATATGGATATGTATACATGTATTATTGATTGTACGCGCTTATCAGCGAATGACCATCTTGTCACCACGAAATGCTTGCTATGTCTCGCTCTCATAATCAACTGCCATGTAGCTGCTCACATGCTTAACGTAGGTTCATACAAACAAAATTTTAAATAATTATATAGGTAAGTGTGCTACTACGAATGTATGTATATCTGTACATATGTACATATGTATAAATATATGTAGAGGATAGAATTTGTTTTGGGCGAAAAACTGATGCGAAATTTAATATATGATATTGACAAAGTTACTACCGCAAATACGAATTTATATGTGTAGGTACATATCTTTGTATGTGTTCATGAGGGTAAGCCATTCTGGCGCAAAAATTTATGAAAAATATGTAATCTAATTTTTAGTCTCCAAATTGGAATAATCAATTGAAAATCTAACTTAAAAATTTTAATTTTTAATCTAGGTTCAGGAAACGCATCACCAATAATTAGCCGTTTGGTGAGGATTGTGGTATGGCGAAATTGTCGTGCCTTATTTCTTCTACTTTCTATTAATTTCTTCGAACTGAGGCACGAAATGCCGTTACCATCACTAGCGTGTCATTATAATACGATGATGACGGACTCTTTTTTCCGGAATTCGTTGAAATCGACGCGGACGATCTATTTTTTTTAAAAAGACGGTGCGTAGCCTTATATTTCACGCCTAAACATTGTCGCATTATCTTGTGCATTGGCTTGCTGAAACAACACTTTCATTTTCTTCAAAAGCGGGCGTTTTCCCACGATTTCATCCTTCAATATCAATAATTTTATGTAATACGAGTAGTCGCTGTAGACCATCAAAAAGGTAGTCAATAAAAATTATTCCATGCGCATCCCAAAATACAAACGCCATAACCTTGGCAGCCGACTGTTGCGTTGGAGTGGGTCTATCTTGTGCAGTTCACTCGGATGACTCTCGATTGGACTTCGAAATGAAATGATGGAACCATTTTTCTTCATTGGCTCTGGTTTATTACACTTGAATATTTCCAAATCATCAATTCGTCTTTGTTTTTGGTTGGTTAAAAGTGAGCTTGCGAGGCATCAACTTCTAATATATTCGTGAATGATATGATGGACACGTTCAGTACTCTTTACGGTCATCCAAAATTATTTTGTGCACTTTTTTGATGTTTTCATCGGTAACAACTAATTTTTTTCATCACTTCTGAACTTGCATACCAATCCTTGATGGTTGATTTTCCTGGGGCAGTGTCCGGAAACCTCTTATCAAGCCAAGTTTATGCTTCAATTATATGTATGTAGCAAGCGACTTTAACGTCTCCATTTAGACAGGAGCTTGGATGGAAAATCAGATCTCCTATCCTGTCCTAACACTTTAACAAGCCCAACCTTATAACTATACTATCAATCATCAGCGAATCTTGATTGTCAGTACACTTCTTAAAATTTCCCAGGTTATGACAATTAGAACTGATGAAAGTACGATTAGTTTGCTTTATATATAGTTATCTATTTTGACTGATCTAATGTTCCGTCGGTGATGTACTGGTGTTGACTTACAGTTCTAGTGTGGGAATTGGTGGAGGGTGAAGGTAGGTAGGGAGATCTAGTTAGGCTGGCAGTCACACTGCTTGGTTGAGCTCTTGAGAATGGACTTTAAGGTCTAATGGCCACCACATGACCTCCATTCCAGCTGACTGAGATGGAGTTAGAAGATAAATATTCCTCCAAGTCCGGTTTGAGTTTAATACCAGCACGGATAAGGAGGATATAGAGCACCCATGCAACTAGGTGTTGTTCTAATGATGACAACACACATTTATTGGCGATTCAAACAGGGTTAGGTCTGCGGGCGGATAAAATTTGCGTCAGTTCCGATAGCAGATAGCTGGTTGTGGTGGGAATTGTGGGAATATTGTTTTTTTTCACACAAGGCACTTGGTTAAGGATTGCAGGAATTCTAGTATAAAGAGGTTGGTGGAGATTAAATGACACGATTGGGAATCAATTACGAAGCTTTACAAACAAAGAACTGTCCATTTGTTGACTTAAAAGAACGTTTATTTATTGTCACTTCCAGCTCTGTGATCATTTTTGATTTGATATTTCATACCTTCTAATGCAAGAATCTAACAAAATAACACGCCTCTGCAAATTGCTGTTGAACAATACCAAAAGCTCCGTCAGGATCGGGAGGCACCTCTCCGAGTCGTTCGATAGCAAACAAGGTTTCATACAAGGCGACTCCGTACCGTGCGATTTCTTTGATCTGCTGCTGGAGAAAATGGTTCGAGCTTCAGAACTTAATCGAGCAGGTACAAACTTCTATAAGAGTGTACAGCTGCTGGCGTACGCCGATGATATTGATACCATTGACCTCAACACCCGCGCTGTTAGTTCTGCTTACAACAGATTGGATAAAGAAGCGAAGCAACCCAGTGAACGAGGCAGGACGATATATCTCAAGTCGTCAAACAAACAGTCGTCGCACTCGCGACTAGGCTCCCACGTCACTGTTGACAATCATTACTTCGAAGTTGTTGATAATTTTTTCTATCTTGGAACCAGCATTGCCACCAACAACAGCGTCAGCCCCGGCGTCCAACGCAGAATAACTCTTGCCAGCAGGTGCTACCTCGGACTGAGTAGGCAATTGAGAAGTAGTCCTCTCTCGATGAACAGAGACCAAATTCCACAAGTCCCTCATATGCCCGTCCTGCTATATGTTGTAGAGACATGGATGATGACAACAACTGATGAGTCGACGTTACGAGTTTTCGAGAGAAAGGTTTTGCGGAAGATTTATGGTCCTTTCCGCATTGGCAACGGCGAATACCACAGTTGATGGAACGATCAGCTGTACGAGATACATATTCGACGACATTGTAGTTCAGCGAATAAACAGACGGCGGTTACGCTGGCTAGGTCATGTCGCCCGTATGGATGAAAACACTACAGCTCTGAGAGTCCCGCCGGGTGAAGCAGACGAAGAGGTGGACCTCCACTCTGTTGGAAAGATCAGATGGAGAAGAACGTGGCCACACTTGGTATCTCGAATTGGCGCCAAATTCCAGTCGGCCTTACCGCGTTAGGGGTTTCTACACCAGTAAATAAGAAGATAACTTTAACATTATATCCCATCCGTGTAATTTTGTATCACCTTCGTGTTATGAAAAATGAAAACAAATCTACGAATATGCTGACTGCTGCCGTTAAAGAGTGGCATAGTAAATGAAAACAACATTGCAAAATATAAATACATACAAACACGCAAATCTATGTTTATGTCAAAAATCGACACTGACAGTGACTATCTATCCTTGGTCATTGAATGACCTAGTGAACAGGTGTTCAACGATTAATAAATGTTGCTCATTAGAGAACTATTGTATTGCGGAGTCCTGTGTCGAATGAGTTAAAGCACACATACACAGACATATAAGTGTATAT
This sequence comes from Bactrocera dorsalis, assembly GCF_023373825.1. Lineage (NCBI taxonomy): Eukaryota > Metazoa > Arthropoda > Insecta > Diptera > Tephritidae > Bactrocera > Bactrocera dorsalis. Next base: position 10,296,889 of record NC_064303.1, on the reverse strand, counting down.
GTCATCACATGTAAAACCTTTTGTTTATGTAAACAATGTAAATATCATAGATGGCATCAAGAAGTGCGCAGCTTTGCAGGCTTATCTGTCAAACGCCATCGAAGTGTGCCTCCTTTTTTGTATGCGTCGTTGACAAGCATTGTTGCAAGTTGCTGTAAAGACACACACGCTGTTGAAAAAAGTAAACAAAATTGCTTTTACAATTACATATACGCATATTTCTTTGCTATTTCGCTCAATTGAAGACAATTGCTTGCGCCGCAGGAGGCGTTTACGCCTTCACTGTTGACATCCTGTTGGCCTGTTGCCGCAAAAAACCAAAAAAACACCCACAATACACACACAAACACCAGCAGACTTTTATGTATGTGTAAAAAATAAAAGTAAGTATGTATGTAAATGTGTGCGCGTATCAAAAGTGAATTGATACCGCGGCGTCAGCTTCATTTCGACTTTAGTCGCACTTTTGAATTTGATTATTTCGCAATTCCATTTCATTTGGACCCGGAACGTCTTTAAGCGCGCAACGCTTGTCGGTTCGTCGCCGTTGTCATCAAATGTACGTGCGTTCATAACACTCGCACGCCGGTGTGCTGATACGTAGTCGTAGTTCTGCCAAAGGCGTGACCTTACGTGGCGATAATAACGCTCTCGAACTCATTTTCATACGCGACGCTGCAGTTAAAGACCAACAACAATATCGAAAAAGTGTTTTTGTGCGCATAAATTCATCAAAAGCGACATAATTGCTTGTGTATAAGTTATGTAAGTTGTTGTTACTTTGAAAGTTTGCAAAACGCCATTTGTTTGAGCGCCGAAATTTTGTTTCAACAGTTGTTTGTGTGTGTGTGCCAGCTGTTAGACCGGCCGGTGAATTCGTTGGTTTTGTTATGAAAATGTGATGTAAACACAAAAATTTAATGCGAAATATGTACAAATATAATAAACCGATTTAAAGTGTTTCGGTTAATCATAAAATTGCAGCTAAAGATTCTTCAAAGAAGCTACTTGTATAAAAAAAAATCAACGAAAATTAAATTTTAATTTTAATTCAATTTTGTTAAAGGTAAGTAAAGGCTACTATATTTGAATTTTTGTATTTGTTGAATGGCAATTTGAGTCTCCGAAACTGTCGAGGATTTTTATTACCTGTTTTACCAAATTCTATATGTTGGATATGCAACTATAATCATTATTCATAGTAATGTTCATCTGAGGCGATGCAATTTTTGGAAATTTGGGATTCCATCCAAAAAAACTACGTCACTTTGACGGCCAATAATGAATCCAGACAATTTTTGATGCCCTATTCTGGTGTGAATCGTATTCCAGTGGGGGCGTTCTTCAGCTATCAAAACAAATAGTAGTCAGTGAGGGAATTTCTGGGCTATAAGTCGAGTGAGCCACGCTTCCTAGCCACTGTTTTTCAAATATTTTTTAACCGACTTTACTACGAGAGGCCGAAGAATGTCATGACGAAAAATTATTAGGAAAGTTGCTGGGCCACTGCAGTATATTTTAAGCTGAGGTCTTTGCTATTGCGAAAGTCGCGTAACTGGCCTCTTATGCACCTGCAGGTGGTTCCAGAGTTAACATCAACGTAGACAGCCAAGCAGCAATTAAGGCAGTAACCTCGCATCGCAGGTCGAACAGACCACACAATCCACTTACAATTTCTAAATATTTATAATGAATTTTTAATGGTTAGGTTTGGCTGGAAGAACCTTCCTCATTTTAACGTCTTTAAACATGCGTTCCTAGCTCCTTATACATATTATACAATATACTAAACATTTTCTCAAACTTTGCATTTCCTTGTCTTTAAAACGGAAATCCATCGTCTCAAGAGGTCTGATCATTATGTCTGAAACTTTCAAGTACAATTATCTAACCTATAAGTTCACAAATTTCTAAAATTCTTCAAAGATCCTACAAAGAATTTTAAGGACTAGCGCCTAATGGAAGATCACGTCGTATTTTAGCTTTTTTAAAATCTAATCACCAACTTTTCGTAAATACAAGCACAATCTGCTCAAAATTTTCTAAAACTTTTCATTTTACTTCGTAAGCCCAAATGGAAGACGACTTGGGTTGTAAGAAGTTTTGGTTCTAACTGGTTGAACTGGCATCATTGGGATCTCTATTTTCCAAATTTAGACAGTGACTTTTCATCCTGATTTCGGAAATCTCTCTTGAACAATAGGTACTTCTGTCCCTTCTGACGTCAAAACTCTCAAGTATGAATCCAGAGATCCTCCATATGTATATCGAAGAAATACTTCGAGTCTATGACAAGTTTGTTAAGGCGTTATGTACAGTTAGAAGGTCGAAAAAGGCGAATTTTGCAGAATTTTTCTAAGAACTTTTAAATTTATTGATCCAAAAAATTTTACACTTATTATGGTATCTTTTAACTGCATTTTAAGACTTAGTATTAGTAAAAAAATTTATTTTGAAAGAAACTACAGCTAATCTCTGGGAGCTCCAAAAGACATTTGCTTAAAAAAGACATTTTGCGGTGACCGCCATATCTCTGAAGTGGTTCCTCTGAACTACAATATCTCGAATATCAATTTTAGAACGGTATACCAAATATCTGGCATCCAAGTAGGCTCCGTTGACTTTCGAATGACTTTCCTTAAAGGTCTGGAAGATCAGGCGGAGTTTTGCTTAACAAATGGAATCACTGTTGAGTTCTCGATTTTGCGGATCTACAAATGTCAGCTTAAAAAATAGCAGATGAACATATCCGAATTTACCATAAACTTTTTGTTATTTACATTTCTACCCATCACTAGTTTTAGGAATTTAGAAAGCGAACTATTCTTTTCACAAAAAAAACATTTCTACGTCATAAATATTTCGCATAGAGCATAAAAAGATAATGGTAAGATTGGGCAAAAATCAACATAACTCTCAAATTCAAAGACGCAGTAAAGAACATTCCAACGAGACGTGCACTGATAACATGAATCGTTACTAATAGACAACTAATCTCTCGTTTAAGTATATATTATTATATTTTTGCCTTCTATGCCTCACAAAAGTAGGAGTCCATTTTTAGTTATATGTAAATCAAGATTATTTCAGTTCAAGTTCGAACGAAACAAGTTATACATAACATAATTTAAAAACTAATGCTCAGAAAGCAAAAAAAAGTAAGACTTTGTTCTAAATTTTAAAATTCTTAATTTATTCTTCAAAATGTACGTCGTCTCCCTCAAAATAATGCCCAACTTACTTGTGTCAATCCTCGAAAAAGTTGTTAAAGTCAATTTCCAGAATAGCCTTCAATGCGTGCAGCGATTCATGTTTAATTGCTTCAATTGACTCAAAGCAGTTTCCTCTGAGTGGTCTTTTGAAGTTCCTGAATAGCCAGAAGTCGTTGTACATTTGGCAAAAATCTCACGAAGAATCAATGCAGTATGCGACAACACCACGATAATCGAAGGAAACTGGCAGCATAACCCTGATTTTTTACCTGTTTTAACTCGGTTTCTTCGGCTTCGGCTCACATTTGCACGATGTTCGGTCGATTGGTCTTCTGTTTTCGGATCGTAAGAATAAATTTAAGATTCATCTCCAATCAGAAATCAGTCAGAAAGCATTGTCTCACAGGCGTTAACACGACGCTGTTTTTCATAAAAAATTGAGTGCTTTCACTTTTCTTAAGACCAAATGATTTTTCAAAATGGGTTTCACTGATCCTTCCGATATTCCAACGATCTCAGTAAGATCTCTGACCTTTATTTTACTCTCGTGTTGGTCATCAGTTGAGCAACACTAAAAGCTCAGTTAAGATCGGGAAAGATCTGTCCGAGCCGTTCGATACCAAAAGAGGTTTCAGACAAGGCGACTTCTTTTCGTGTGACTTCTTCAACGTACTTTTGGAGGAAATAATTCGAGCTGCAGAGTTAAACAGAGAAGGTACCATCTTCTATAAGAGTGTACAGCTGCTGGCGTACGTCGAGAATATTGATATCAATACCCGCGCCGTTAGTTCTGCTTTCTTCAGCATGATTACGGCAGCGAAGCAAATGGGTCTAGTGGTGAATGAGGGCAAGACGAAATACCCCCTGTCATCAAACAAACAGTCGTCGCATTCGTGACTTGGCTCCTACGTCACTGTTGACAAAGATAACTTCGAAGTCGTAGATAATTTCGTCTATCTTGAGACTAGCATTAACGCCTAGGTTACTACTTCGGGCTGAGTAGGTAATTGAGAAGTATAGACCAAATTCTACAAGTCACTCATCATATCCGCCCTGCTATTTTTATGTATAGGCATCGAGGATAGCAACAACTGATGAGTCAACATTACGAGTTTTCGAGAGAAAGGTTCTGCAGAACATATATGGTCTTTGCGCATTGGCAACGGCGAATATCGCAGTCAATGGAACGATGAGCTGTACGAGATATACGACGATATTGACATATTTCAGTGAATAATGAGACATGCGCTGGCTAGGGTATGTGGTCCGAATTTATGAAAACACTCCAGCTCAGAGAGTATTTGACGCAGTACCTGCCGGAGGAAGCAGAAAAAGAGGAAGAGCTCCACTCCGTTGGAAAGACCAGGTCGAGAAGGACCTGGATACACTTGGAATCTGCAATTGACGTTGAAAAGCGAAAAGGAAGAACGACTGGCACGCTATTGTAAACTGTAAATCTCCGAAAATAACAGTACTCAATAAATCCGAAAGGAAAATTTTCCACTGATATGCTAGGCGGTCCGTGAGGTACTTCAGGAGTCCTAATTACGAATTTGAGTCAAAAATTTTCCATCAGGCACATCTATTTTTGTCATTGTAGTAAATGGTAGACATTGGACCCCTACCCCCCTTGACTAAGTCCAAAGAGTCAACAATCAATTCAAAATTAGCTACAAACAGCCTCTTCATTCACAGTCGAAAAATGACTAGTGAAATTTGATTTTTTTAATATAGACATGAATTAAACTCTTCAGAACACTAATATCTCTGTGATGATGTATGTATATACATATATGTACGTATATATAAATATATATGAGGTCGTAAGTGTGCCACTGCTCGATAGGCACAACGGCCAGTGGTACAATGAACGTGTTTACCATTACTGATAATATTTGGCATCATACCACAGCTTCTAACATTTCAGGCACGAGTATAATTTTATTGCCGAAATGTTGATATTTGTGTTGTTTTTGTATTTGCCGATACTCACATGTTTCTGCAGCAACAATGCTTGATTAAATTTTCAATATTTTTAGCGCTTTCCTTTTGGTAATAATCAGTCTACTTATTTTTCGCTAGATCAGTGCGATAATTTTACAAAATAGATGAATGTACGTATGTATATGTATGTGTGTGTGAATGTATGGATGTTTGTTTGTATCTATGGATGCTTGTATGTATGTCAGCCGCACCAGCATTCACCAAATCAGTGAGTCCGATTCGAACTTTGAGCAATTATTGTATAAATAAATAGAGACAAACGTGCTGTAATCAAAAAAAAGCACAACAAATATATATATATATATGTATGTAAGTATGTGGGTATGTTGTGCATACAAAATATTAACAATAACAATTTTATAGCTTTCGTATTTTCCTTTACACATGCTTTTATTTATTTTTTCACTCACCGCCAGCCCACCAACTCCTGTTTGTGCATTGTTGTTGTTGTTGTTGTTGCTGTTTCTGTTTTAATTATATTTTTTATTTAGTTTTTTATTTCCCTGTTTTTTTGCTACTTTAAAATTTTTTATTGCGCGGGCGGGCGTTTGTTGGGGTCAAGTGAGGTGCGCGCACGCTTATCAGCAAGCAGCAGCAGCAAATCATGCCAACGCTACTAGAGTAATACAAAAATATACACATGTACATATATGTATGTATGTGTGTGCTGCGTGCTGTGTCTTGCGGATGCTATTTCGCACGAAAATCAGCTCCCAATATAATGGAGTCAATTGGCAAGTGTGTGTTGATTAGCTGCTACTACTGCTACACACACACACATACATACACATGCCCTTACGTTTCTTGGCATGCTGAACTCAACACAAAAGGCACAATAAAAGCAATATAACAACAACAACAACAACAAATGACAACAGTAAACAAGTGTAGCCAGCGGTGGCATAGATTATCATTCGGTTGTTTTCCAGCGTAAATATTTAGTCGAGGACTCTTTTTAAGCTTTGACTCAGCGCTGCCGAGAGCAGTTTTTGTTCTTATATATTATTGTTAATTGATCGCAACGGTGTTTATTGCTGCTGTTGCTGGTGCTTGTGTTCTATATACAAACATACATGTATATTCTCGTATGTCTTGCCTGCAGGTTGTTGCCGCTATCGGCTGTCGCTTGCTTTTATGCCTTCACTCATTTAGTTGCGCACTCGTGTACGCCAAGAGCTGTGCTGCGGCGTATGGTTAACGGTAAACACACACGATTTGTAAGCTCAAAACGGCTTACAGGATATCATAAACGCGTTAGCAGCGCAAAGCAACACATTTGTAGCACCCGGTGTTGGAGTGTATATTGTGTGTGTGTTACTCATACGCCCCGTCAACTCGTTAAATGCTCGCAGTCAATTAGACAGTCGCTGCGCGGTTTCGGTCAAGGTCAGCTGTGTTCACTTGCATTTCGCGTTATTTCTTGTGTTTTTTTTTTAATTGACTTAACACTTATGAATTTGGTTTTAGTGTTGTATAAAAGACGTGATGTGATAAAGCAGTGACGTTTGAGTGAGAGAAAAGTGAGCTTTGGTTGCGCAAATAGTTTAATGCTTGCAATATGCCGGATTTTATGTAGTGGTATTATCATAAATGAATGAAAATGGTTATTTTAAGAAGTAAATAAATATAAAGTAAATATTAGAAAGTAACAAATGACAAATCCGGTTGTGATATTTTGATTGTGTAGTAAATATTTTTATTGAAATTATTATTAAAGCATCAAAAAGCAGCAAACTCAAAGGTGACACGTAAAATATATTTGAATTTTGTTAAAAAATTTGAAGCAAAATAGAAAAAAGCATTAAATTTATTTACATCAAAGGCATAATACTCTTCACATATGCATTTCTCATAGCATAAAATGGTATAAAAAGATATTTTTCTTGATTGTTGATCGGTTTGTTTATATGGTAGCTGGCTTAAAATTCAAAATTATTATCAACAAGTAAGAAGGAGCGCATAAATTATACTTTCTCAATTTGAAAAGCTCAATGATGGACAAATTCTTTCAGATGTGGCAAAAGTTTATATTAAACTTGACCTCACGAATTGATCGATATTTTCCGCAAAAAGTCAGCCATATGCACTAGACACGTAGTTAGTTCTTGATCATTGAAAAGTTTTATATAGGTCGCTGTGACAATTTTTGGGCGTAAGATGAAATACCTGGAATAAATTATTTGTAAAGGGTGATCCATTTCGAAGTTCCCTACTTTTTTTTAAAGAAAAAACACAGAAAATTCAAATTTATTGGGGAATATCTATTAACATTCGAAAGAAAATTCTTTGGCATTTATTTTTTTTTTATTAGCCGCGACAACGTCTCGGATAGTTCATCCGTTGAATACAATTTTCGATCACTCGTTCGCACATTCCGACTGGTAACTGGCAAATAATACGCGTGATGTTTTGCTCCAAGGTCTGAATCTAAGCGGAATTGTCCGCATAGATTTTAGACTTTACATATCTCCACAGAAAACGGTTCTAACGGTATGATATCACACGACCTTGATGGCCAATCGATCGACCCAAAAAGTGAATTTATCTGCTCAATCGCTGTTGAAACCGCCGTCCTGTTGAAACCAAATGTCACCGAAATCAAGAGTTTAAATTTTAGGCGCCAATCACTCGGTTATCATGACGCGATAACAGTCGCCATTGACGGCTAAGTTCTCACCGGCATCATTTTTGAAGATATATGAACCGATGATTCCACCGGCCCACAAACCACATTAAACCGTTGTTTGTTTTTTTTTTTTTGATGAAATGGCAGCTCTTGAATCTCTTCCAGTTGCTTTCCGTGCCAAATGTGGCAATTTTTGCTTTTTTATGTAGCCATTGAGCCAGAAACAAAGTTTGCTCAAAAACATCGGATTTTCTTGGAACTTATAGAGAAACATAGAGCATTTGGGAAGGCCAAGCAGCTTCAGTTCTTGCACAAGCTGTATTTTGCACGCTTTCTATTTAATATCTCGACGTTAAATGCCCCAAAACTTTCCATACGTCAGTTCGGCGGCGAATCGACTCTCCACGGTCTTCGTGTACACTGTCAGCTACGGCTGCTATATTTTCTTCGCTGCGTGCTGGACATGGTCTATTCGGTCGAATGCTTGTATTATCCAATAATGAATGCCGGGTCTTAAGGTGGGTGATGGTGTTGCGAATAGTGCGTTCAGTGCGCCAAACCGAATCAGTCGGTTCAACGTCGTTGGGTAGAGTTGAGTCTTTCTCTGACGACACCATGGTGAATTTTCCGGTTCCAATTGCCTCTGCATCCGTATAAGATTGCGTTGGCACAAGCATTGAGTGATTGGGCGCTGGAAATGATGGAATCCTACAGTTATTTCCATCGACACATCATCCTCTCAGATGAGGCCCATTTCTGACTTAATGGCTTCGTCAACAAACAAAATTGCCGCTATTGGGGTGAAATAAATCCTCGTTGGTTCAGAAAACCCAATTGCATCCCAAACAATTTATAGTTTAGTGCAGATTTTGGTTTGGTGGCATCATTGGCCATCATTCAAAATGAGACAGGCAATACCAATACCAAGCAACGCATCGTCTGCGTTCCTTTTCCAACAAGATGATTCACATCTATGCGTGAACGCATTGCATGCAAAGTTTGGCGATTCGTGAAATTACCCAGTCAAGTGACCGGCAATTTCATACGATTTAACGTCTCTACATTTTTTCTGGGGTATGTTAAATCTAAGGTTTACACCAATCCACACAACGCTCGAGGAGCTCGAAGGCAACCTGAAACCATGCAGGTTAATTGACCGACATTTTGTTCAAATCATAAATGGCTAAAATCTATTTTCAAAACAAAAAGTAAACCTATTTGGCCCAAATTTGAACGTTTTGCTTCATTTTAATATCCCGTCATGCTTGTTGGTACACCCTCTATAAAACCCGAGATTTATCTGGATTAATTTTAGGTTTAGCAACGACAGTATAACAGTTTTATTCCTCCGATTATCTGACAAATATCTAAGAATCAGAAACCATATCAAGTCGATCGGTCAAGCTTTTCATAGATATTTTCCTCACCGACTCTGGAAATAGCATTTTGAGCAAAAGTTTTGTAAGCTGATTACACTCGTAAGTCTTTGCCAAATCAGCTTCATATTTCCGAAGAATATTCTTGAAATTCAAAAAATTACTCTTTGATATTATATTAAATATTAAAAATTCAATATGATACATATACTTGAATTTATTTGTTTTCTGTTTTCACTTATCAGCAGCAACACTTTTGCTCTTGCTTTTAACGCACACACACTTATGAAGCATTTTTACATTAACATACATACCAACTAACACTTTTAATTGACTGGACTGGATCATTGTCTACCACGAAGTGTATAATTTCAACAAATATTGCCCATTAGTAAATATGAAATTTGCAAATTTATTTATATAAACTAATCAATATTTATAAAACAATACGTAGACACATAACTTAGTCGCCGCTCGGTAGCTATTTTTAATTGTTTGTATGTTTTTGCTTGTGTATATATATGTTCGCGGTCATTTCCTTTTCGAATTGATATTGAAATTTTTATTTGTAATCAAAATATTGATTTTACAGCATTGTTTTCTCACACCAAATTTAATGTGCGCCGTGTATTGGTGTTGTGTTAGGAATTCGACGGCAAAAATGATTTTTAAGGTAGCGCTGGTATTTAGGGTTAACGAATGAGTTTTGTAAATTATGCATAAGGGGTTACAGGGGTTCGTCGAGCAAAAATCGGCTAATTTTCAATATTACTTTTTCAAATATAATAAATAATTAAATATATTATATGGGTTTCGTTGAGCAAAAAACTGATAATTTTCAATATTTTTACTTTTCAAATAAAAAACGAAATATTTTATTCAAAGTTTCATTATAATAAAGCAACATGTTTTACAAAGATTTATTGAAATTTTCAATGAAAAATATTCAAAACTCGGCCATTACCACGTAATTTTCGGCAGTTCCTCAGAATAAAGGTGACTCCGTGTTGACAGCAGACCATCTTACAGGATCGTCTAAAGTAAAATTAAAAAAGTATTAGTTTTAAATAAGACCATAAATAGATATTGTATAAAAGCAGAATTCTTCGGTCAGAATCTTGTTAATTATGTATCGAAGACCTGTGTAAAACTTCATAAAAATCAGTTGAAATCTTGACAAACAACTTTGAAAACACAGTTTCGAGAAAAACGCGTTTTAAATTACTATATAGTTGACCTTGAGAATGCAACTTTTTAAGGCTGTACCTCCAAAACTATTACTTGAATTAACTTGAGAATTAAGGACAATATTTCAGAGACGTTATAGAATTAAATAAAGCAACAAAAAGTGCAACCAATGTAATGCCTTAAGATATGCAAAGAGTTTATAAACAACTTTAGTAGCTCATAATTGTCTACTACTCGCTGAAACGTTGCTTCGTTATATTTTATTAGAGTAAAGGAGATTCTCTTAAGGAGTGGTCTTCTAGTATTGAAATTTGGGAAGAATATATTTGGGATGATAGAATGTGCTTGTGCAAAAATTGGGTAAAATCGGGTCAATACGGGAAGTATCCTTCATGCATATAAATAATATAAATATTTTCGAACATGCGGTTAACTTTATTCTCCATCTATCCATATTGGTCAATATATTGGAATTTTTAATGAAATTTAGAAAGCATCTTTTTTTTAAAGGAATAAAATTTCCTAAAATGGATGAAATCAGGACAATACTTCCTCCAGTACCCATATGCCTAGTATAAAGATTTTCAAACATCCTATTTATTGCACTCTTTTATTAAATTTAAATAAAAAATTCGAACTTAAGGTATAATATAATTTATATGTTTAATAAATTTAATAATTTTGAAGAAATTTGATATTAATTATTTAAGAAAAACTTTTTTATTTTTAAAATATTAATATAACTATCCTAAATATGTATGTATGGTTACTAAATATTTTTTTAATTGCATAGTTTTGAAAAAAAAAATATTCTTAATTCTTTTTAATTTTACATAAAAAAGCCGATGCCGCTGTATAATATGATTAATACATTTTGTGTTTTAACTAAATAATATGGAATGAAATGTTTTTAAAGTTTTGTAGAAAGTTTTATTTTTGTTAAAAAAATTAAAAATACTTTAACTAAAAACAAAATCAAGCTTTCAATTTAATATTTTGAAGCTGTTCTTCATTAGAGTTTTTTATGAAATAAATTAAAGAAAAAAAATTATTTTAATTAAAAAAAATAAATTATTTGAAAAAAATATTAAATTCTTTGAAAAATAATATTAAATTACTTTAATTTTTTTTATTTATGTTTTCTTTTCAAAATATTTTAATTTTTTTTATCTCATATTCTATACAATTCCTTCAAAATTATTTAATTTAAAATTTTATTTTTTATTTAATAAAAATACTTAAATTTTTTTTTAGTTTATAGTTGATTTTGCTTATATGTAATTCCGACTTTTTTGTTAAAATAATTTTTAACTATGAAAAAAAAGAATAAATAATTTTTTTTATTTGCCAAAATTATTATTTTTCGCACAGGTCACTTACAGGAATTCCAAAATTTCGTTACGTCAAAGTTAGATTCCAATAAACAACTGTTAAAAATATATCTAAACAGATGTTTAAAAACCTTTCTTCTTATTTTATTCCAAAAATACGATTTCAAATAAATTCAATGGGAATAAATGTTTAAAATATATTACCTACTACGCGGTAAAACAAATCAAACGCATGCAACTTTGCAAATATAAACATAAATTAACTTAAATACTAATATACAACAAGAAAAACACAATGTATCTGCATGCATTTGTATATAAATACTGGGTTTTCCAATAAGAGTGATATGGTTTCTTTAAAAAAAACAGCACACTAATTGCTAAAGAAATTGTAATTTATATTTTTTTTATATGAAGAACAATCGATATAATTAAGTTTTGAATATAACATCAATCAAATGGCCTACACGACTTCTTTTGCAGGAACGAATTCGATGAACCCAATTTTCCTTTTAAATCAAGTCGTATGCCATAAAAAGCACGTTTAATATAGTCTTCGAAAGCTTGAACAGAGTCTGGTTTATTGCTAAACGCCAATGACTTCTAATAACCGCACAAGAAATAGTCCAATGGTGTTAGAAATAGTCCAATGGTACTTCTTGTAGGCCATTCAATGTCACAATTTCTTGAAATAATTCGGTTGCTGCACGTGCGATGTGGCACGTAGTCCCGACTTATTGGCACCAGATATTGTCAAGATTAGCTTTTACCAATTGCGGCCATAAAAAATTTGTTATCATCGTTATATACTTTCTAATCATGACTGTCACTAGTTTCATTTCGAAAGAAGTATGGACCGATGATTCCGCAAGACCAAAAACCCTACTGCAAATTTAGGTGAATCTAATGATTGTTCATGAATAATTTGAGGATTTTTTGTTAATTACCACACCACTAAGATGAAAGTTAGCCTCATTGAAGAAGATGATTTAAAACAAATCGTTATTGATTTCAAGTTGTGCCAAGGTAAAATCAACAAATTTACGACGTTTACGCTGGTCCAATAGCTTTAGTTCTTAAGTGAGAACAGTTTTATATGGATGCAAGTATACTTTTTTTTTCCAAATCCGCCAAGTTGTGGTTTGAGTCAGCTTAAATTGTTGAGAACGTCTTGAAATTGACAAATTGCGGTCTTCGGCAACACTTGCCTCAATGGCAGCAATATTTTCATTACTTCGAGCGGTTCTTTGTCTTATTGTCACTTTAGCATTTTGTAAAGAAACTTTCCAATAATTCGACGATTAGAGAGCGATTTTTACAACCATAGATGGATAGATAGTGAAGATTGAGGTTTTGCCTTGCGACCTACGGTCTACTGTGCCCTCCCAAGGTCACCAAGGTCCACCATCCTGAATAATTTTAACAGCCTGCTGGGCGCGACTGAGATGATGTGATCAATGTCCACGTAGATGGAACCTAGGGCCTTTAGCCTGATTTTGCAAATTGCTAGGCAATACAGAATCAGGTGTTTTGGGCTTTCCTGTTCCATGTCACAGAGCCGGCAGTTTGTGGAGACTATGCCCATGTTGGATATGTGCTTCCTGAGCCTGCAGTGCCCTTTATAGAGCGCGACAAAGAGGCTGTATTTGCTTCAGGTTAATTTAAGTTGAGTTTCTTTAAACCTGGCGAGCTTGTACTCTTCCAGAAGCAGATTGGCATGGCGCCGTTGTATCAGTTCTGTTCTCTCCCCAATCTCTTCTCCGTGCATTACGTGGTTCTGGCCCCATCTTCCTGGACGCTGCCGTAGAGCGGACTAACTCGTCAGCAGCTCATTGCCGGGTACTCTTTTATGCCCCGGCGTCCAGATTAGGTGCCCCGTTTGAACACTGATAGGCGGTTTAGCCTACCTGTACACTTCTCTGCTAAAGGCGATTTAACCTCATATGCTGAGTTCGCCTTTAATGCCGCTTCACTATAGCAATGCACTGGTTGCGATAGTTGCGGTGGAGATTGAGTTCTGCGAACTGACTTACATATATACAAGGCTTCTGCTTGAAAAATGCTCGGAAAACGTCCCATTGGTATGAATAGTTTGGTATGCGGTCGCGAAATGCTCCAAAGCTTTCCGGTGATTTTGAGCTGTCAGTGTACCACTCGATACTGCTGCCTCTCAGCAATATATCGGGCGTGGAGTCATTCCCTTCGCCTTACAGCAGAGAGTAACTCTAAAATTCTTTGCCGAAACCCTCCACTGCCATTACTTCCATCATGACTTCACGGGCTGCAGTGGAGCAATTACGCATTGCCCCTGAAGCGTAGACACAGACGAGTCTTTGCAGCTTCGAAAGTTGAAAGCCTATCGAGGACTGCATTGCCTTAGATGCCCATGTATCCGAACATAAAATGGCAAAAACGCATGAAAAGTTACAATCGCAGAACGATTATTTCGATAATAAAATTGAAAAATTTGTAAACTTTGTTCTTGTTCTTCTTCCATGATGAACTTGTAAACTTGTATAGTGAAAATAAATTACAGATCACGAAATATTAAAAATGGCCGAAACGACATTTAGAAATCATATCATCTCTATTGGAAAACCCGATATTATACCCAACGAAAACAGACACCCACCCAAAGGCCTATGAACTACGAGCATGCATACTGTACTGTTACAATATAAACTACACAGATACATATGTATGTATATGTGTGTCTATTTATACGTTTGATTAAATTTATAAATATTAAATGGTAGCAGTCTAGTGCTTAATGCTTATTTACATAATTATACAAATATATATTTGCAGCGTAGCGGTTATAACACATTCCAGCAACTATAGACATACAATATAATATATACAACAACACCAATACACAAACACGTGATTTCGCGCAGCAGGCACATAAACACATACATACATACACAACTAGCAAATATACGCCAATTTATCGAGCAGACAAACTTTGATGCCATGAAAATGCCGCAAACCGAAGATGAGGTTAATGAAAAGATTTACGATCATCGCATCATGCCGGATTGGTCGAATGTGGTCAACGAAACAAATGGCACAATGCACTACTCGAAGGATATGATCTTCAATGATGGGCATCGACTCTCCATCACAGTTTACAGGTGAGCGCTGAGCAATCAACAATATTTCTGTAGTTTTTGTTGTTATTACTGTGCATATTTTTATTATATTTATTTGTGCAGCATCCTGCTTGTGCTCTCGTCGATCGGCAATTCAACAGTGCTGTATTTGATCGTGAAGCGGCGCTGGCACAATCGTACGCGCAGTCCGTCTCGCATTGATATTATGTTGATGCATTTGGTAAATAAAAAAATAACAAAAAACATTTGAAAACATATCTATATAAACAGGTATATAATACAACTTTTTAGCAAACATATACCAACTGATCAAAATTGACTCGGACTTAGTAATTTCATTGATGAATTTTTTTTTGATTTTGGTAGAAGATTTTTTTACGCTTATGGAAGCTTGATCTTCATATATTTTCAATGCGGTGATTGAAAATGTTGTATAAGTGTTTTAAGGAGTCTACACTTTATCACGAAGGCAAGTATTTGAGTGACAAAAAGTACTTAGTGAAGCTCGTAACGTCATCGAAAACTTACATGTTGCGAGTCGAATTTTGTTAATGACGAAAAAGTTGAAGAAACAGTGATTGTAAATCATCGTGTTGGTTCCAGAGAGACAGCAGAGTATCTCAACATCTTTTACAGATCGACTCAACACATTTTGGTTAATGTTTTGATTAATCTTTTGGTTAATCTTTTAGTTAATCTTTTTGTTAATCCTTTGGGTATGAAGCGTGATATTCCTAGACTAGACTAGATGCTTGATAATATAGCTGAGGGCCCTACATTAATCAAACGCTTATTACTGGTAACGAGACGTGGATTTACGCATGTGATTTCGAAAATGAGCAGAAACCAAAAAGCTTACATCAGAGTCGGTCAAAAATGAAGGCAGTGCTCATCGTTTCTTCGACTGCCATGAAGTGATTCACTATGATTTCTTTTCATATGGTCAAACGATCAATAAGTGATACTACTGGGTCTACTTGCCAACTTCGTTCCATACGGTAAAAGAAGCAATAAGGGATACTAGTGGGTTACTTGAAGTAATTCGCCATAAATGACCGGATTTGTGGGCAGAAAACTCAGTTTTTTTTCATAACGATAATTCGGCATCAAATTCTAGTATGGTTGTGACTGACTTTTTGGTCAAAACACGAAACCAGTGTCATCACTCAGCCATCGCATTCGTCAGATCTGGCTTCCTATGGTTTTTTTCTGTTTGCGAAACACCAAAATCTGCAGGCAATCCCAGCAGGAACATTAAAAAAAGTGTCGAAAATTGAACTAATCGTTGTTACCCATACAATGACTCAAAATTAGCTATTTTTGAAGGCGTTAAAAAAAAAAAAAATTGTCAGTCCGGGTCAAATTTGATCAGATGCTATAAACTTTTTATACACAATTACGTATTTCTGAATATATTTTAAAATATTTCTAAATATACAAAAGCATTTTTATATCCGGCATTTTTCGCCCACTTGCCCGTTATCTCATCAGCTCACTAACTATACTTTGTACTTTCTTATCATTATTCGCCTGTCGCCTGTTCCACTGTTCTCACTAACTGACTGACTGCTTGATCTACTGTCTACTTCGCACACTCCGCTTGCAACGCACCGCATCACATTGCAACGCTCCGTATCGCCATTTGCCGTTGGATGTCAAAGGCCATTGCTGATTTGATGGTGACTTTCCTGTTAATGCCGCTGGAGATAGCGTGGGCGTATACAGTGCAATGGCGTTCCACCGATTTCGTCTGTCGCACAATGAGCTTTTTCCGCGTGTTCGGCCTGTATTTGTCGAGTTTTGTGCTAGTCAGCATATCGATAGATCGGTGAGTTTATACAACGCAATTTGCTGTGATTTTCCATTAGATTTAATTTATAGGCATTACCTCATTGGGTTTTTTTTATTTCGTTCACAGATATTATGCCATTTTGAAACCATTGAAATTCTCAACAAATCGCGGTCGTATTATGCTGGCAATTGCATGGATCGCGTCGGTGATCTGCAGTACACCGCAGGTGAGGTAGTATTATAATAAAATTAATGTATGAAAATATATGTAGAGTACTGCATAAATTCGAACCACATGACCTAGCCAGTGCATGTCTCATTATCAAAACATCATAAATCTTCCGCAGAATCGTTCTCTCGAAAACTCGTAACGCCGACTCATCAGATGTTGTCATCGTCCATGTCTCTGCACCATATAGAAGGACGGGGATGATGAGTGACTTGTAGAATTTGGTCTTTGTTCGTATAGAATAGACTTTACTTTTCAATTGGCTACTCAGTCTGAAGTAGCAGCTGTTGGCAAGAATTATTCGGCGTTATTATCTACGACTTTACGAAGTAATAACTGTCAACAATGAGGAGCCAAGTCGCGAATGCTACGATTGCTTGTTTAATAACAGGAAATATTTCGTCTTGCTCTCGTATACCACATAGTACGAGTAAAAGCAGAACTAACGGCGCGGCTGTTACGGCTTTCAGAGGTTCTTCTCGAGGAGCTTTTGGTGTTGCTCAACGTCAGCTTCCACAGCCGTATTAGTGTTCCAGGGATCCCAAAATCAGACTCCTTTTCATGCTGTCAAAAGCAGCTTTAAAATCGATGAAGAGGTGGAGTGTGCCGATGCTTTTTTCGTATTTCAATAGCTAAGCCGGCAATCCATGAAACTCCTGCACGTTGTTGTTCTTCATACGGGCCTCGAAACCATATTTTACAGAGTTCCTACATCTTATCGTTATAATAATAGTTCAATAGTAGTTAGAGCACACTTTAGTCTTATGCTGTTGAACCTACTAGACTAAAATGTAGCCACACCCTGTTGTTACTACTTTATCATTATAAACCGCAACAAATTTGGGAGTATCATAGAATATTTATTTAAGCAAACCTTTTACTTTTCCTCAACAGGCATTCATATTCCATTTGGAGCAGCATCCCAAAGTGAAGGGTTACTACCAATGCGTTGCATTCCATTCCTTTCCCACCGAACTGCATAAACTAATCTATCAGATCTCGAATATGTGCGCCATGTATGCTTTCCCATTGGCCACATTCATCTATTGCTATGGCCGCATCTATTTGGAGATCTATCGCAAGAGTAAGCGCATGGTTAAGGGTGATGACAAAAATGGTTAAGCATCTAGCATACCGATAACTAGCGCTTGTATACAGATGATAATTGCGTAATTTCTTCCTTGCAGGTTTCGCCCGCTTCCGACGCTCCAACGATGATGTGCTTGGACGCGCTAAAAAGCGCACGCTTAAAATGACAATAACCATAGTGATCGTATTTGTGATCTGCTGGACGCCATACTATATAATGTGTTTGTGGTTTTGGCTTGATAAGCCTTCGGCAGATAATGTGAATCCGCTGTTGCGTAAAATACTCTTCATATTTGCATGCACGAACTCGTGTATGAATCCGTTGGTGTATGGCGTGTTCAATATACGAGGCAAGACGAATAATAATAATACGGTGGGTGTGGTTTTCACAAAAAAATATATTTTTTTTTAATATAAAATTTAATTATTTTTATTTTCTTATTTTCTTTTTATTGTCTTATTATCACTGCAGTCTGTTCATAATCGGCACACATCGCTCTCTAGTGGCGGTCGCATGGCTATGAAAGAACGTAACGGCAGCGCGCATACCGTTGTCACATTACCAGCGGTGATCAATGGCAGCAATGGTGACACCAGCAATGTCACACAAAGCACCACACTCTCAAATGATATATTCACCATATCGAAAATCGCCGAAGATATTGAAAAAGAGAAGCCACCAAAGATTATAATAAGGTTTTTTTTTCAACATTTCAGTAAATTTTCGAAAATAATTAATTCTCAAACAAATTTTAATTACAGTGACTCCATTGAATTGGCGCATATGCCAAAGTCGCAATGAACTTTGTATGAATTTAAGTGATATCGAAGGGAATCATCGCGCGCTTGGCTATATCCACGTAAAATGGGGAAATTTTTACTCGCACATATCTTCATAAATACAATACATACATATGTATGTATGCACCACATATGTGTGCATACAATTAAGTTGTTTTGTACCTTCAATATAAAAACATAAGGAATTTGTAATCGAAGCTGTCTGTCGCCCGTTAGATCACATATAGCATACGAGTATGTGTCTGCATCTATTGCGGAGGGTCTCTTTTATATTGCCCGCTGATTATACTTTTGCTCAAACTTAATTATATTGTATGCTAGTTGTGGGTTAAGTAAATTATATACACACCTATCCGTTATGGTTGGATATGCTGAAGATGCCTACTGAGTTATGCTAATTATCTAGTGTTAAGACGTATGTTTGCATGTGTTTTTGTAGTAGTAGCTGTTTTGCTGGAGTTTGTAGTAGTTTAAGCTTGAACTTAATTTAATTTATTCATAATAAATTTTGGAAAAAATATACAACAAAAAAGAAGAATGATATTAAGTTATTTCCAATCGAATTGAAATGAACTTTGTAATTTCTTGCTTAGGTTTTTAATTTTTTAACTCCATTTATCCTGAGGGCATGTAACTGGTATTACATATGTACATATAATTACATAAAAAGTATGTTGTTAGCATATATGTAATTGGGTATATTAATGACACAATAATATTATATATGAAATGTTTGAAGGCCTTCGAATTATCCCTCTCTATAGTGGTAGATTGTGATATACCAACCAAAATACTAACAAGTATTCACATTACTTACATAATAAGTTTAGAAGCAAGGATTTTACAATGATAGACCACTTTGCAGAGCTTAGATTTACATTGTACCAAATATGAGCGCGATCTGTTAACCAGTTTGTTTACAGCAGCTGCTTAAGTCGGTACACCTCGGTAGTGCATTGCGATTTTTCAATGGATAATAATATAAAACAATGAATTTATCTCAAATTTTGTATTTCTAACAAAATTTCGTGTGCGGAATTGTTGCGAATGTTGAAAAAGCCTAACGGTGATTCAGTTTTATCAAAAACACAAGCCAGCGAGTGGTACAAAGCCTTCAAAAATTGTCGAGCAATCGTTGAAAAGATACTTCGTTCTGAACGTATGTACTTCGACATCTTGAACTGATTAAAACATTTAAAAGTGAAGGATATGATGCTTAAAAATCATGAGACAGGTGTGAGAGAGATTGCAAGTGAACACGACATCTCTCCCGAGTCCGTTCGAATGATTTGGAGGGTATTTTGGGTATGAGACGCAAAAGCTGAATTTTTCAAATAGCGTACCTAAACAGGTATCTTAGGACATGCTTGATTATGCGAATTCCGATCTCACATTCATGAAAAGCATTATAACTGTCGATGAGATATTGGATTATGAGTTTGACATGCAAACATCGATTAACCACTGTAATCACCAGATTTCGCTCCGTGCGATTTTTTCTTGTTCCCCAAACTCAAATTCACGCCCCATGAAACCCGTTTGCAGTCAATCAAAGAGATAAACAAAATTCGCTGAGGGTGCTGAAGGCCATAGCAAAAAATACTAACGAAAAGTGTTTCGAGAACTGGAGAAATCGTTGCCATAAGTATATTACATCTGGTGGTGATTACTTTGAAGGCGAAATTTTGAATGAATAATTAAATATTTTGCGATTTATTTACAATTTCCTGGAACTTTTTTGTTCCAACTACATATTACTTCAACAACAATAAAGGGTTTACTTTCACTTTTATGCTTTATATAAGGATTAATAAGATCTAGAAAGCCTCAGAAGTTTTGGTAATTCACAGATATAATATTACTTGCCGGGATCGTCTCATTTCTGGTTCCATTCATTAACAAATTGACTAAACCTATATGAAATTAGTATACGATTGGATATAATCGTCAAACTGCCTCACATTGAGGTGATCAATCAGCTATCCGCCCAGGACCAATCACAAATCTGTTTAGGTGCTTTAATTCTCTTTGTGCTAATCGTAAGGATAACTGAAAGTATGCTATCCGAGATATTTTGGGCTTGATCTGGAATATGTGGGATATTCAAGAAAGAAGTGCTGATATGATTATATTTCATCTTCTTCTAAGCAGCTTATACGAGTACAATTGGCATCAGGTGAGCTTTCTAAGAAAACAGTGCTTCAGTTAGAGCTCCTATAACTATTCAAATTTGTATCTTGTTGAGAGCAAAGAGTTCACTAGACCTCTTCAAATTGATCATAGGCGAGAAGAACCTCCCGCTTGCATTGCTGCTGGTAGTTAACCAACGCTCGCTGTGCTGGTCTGAGTCACAACAGTCCATTAAAAAGCTACAAGAAGACAACAGGTCTCCTACCCGTTCCGATTCCGCAGCTATTGAGACTGAAGTACCTGCCCTAGCAAATTCATCCGCTTTACAGTTTTCTGTAATACCGCTATGACCAGGCACCCAAACCAGTCTACTCAGTTCGACGAGAGAGAACTTAACTGCAAAAGTTATTATGCGTTGGATTTCGAGACTGGTTCCAAGAGAGACAAAATTGCGACGACTGTTTGTTTGATGACAGGGGATATTTCGTCTTGCCTTCGTTCACTACCGGACCCATTTGCTTCGCTTCCTTATCCAGTCCAGAGAAACTTTTGGTGGATTGGACAGAGCACACTTAAATTCCAATCGTCTGATATGCTTTCATTTGACCATATTCTGTAAAGAAGATGATGTATGTGAATAGCTCGGCCGGTAATCGGCCCTCACCGCTTTGTTGTTCAGCTATGTAAAAATCATGAAAATATGATAGTTAGAAGAAGAAGTTGGCTCTTCCATGGTATTTGAATTTTCATATTTAATCGGGAAGAATCTAGCGGTATTGTCAATTCTGAAACATTCCCTGAAACTGCAACAACAAATACGAGTACCAAGATTCAAACAAATCGGCAGTAAGTGAGTGACTTCCACGCTCTGTTATCAGTATAATAGAAAGCGAAATAATTTGGTACGAATCTAAGCTAGTATTTTAAAGCAAATCCAAATGGGAATAGTGGCGCTTGAAAGTGATACAAACATACCATAAACATTTCGAAGTGCATGCCATCTAATAGTGCATGCAACAAAATCGTAAGCAATCGCAAGCAATCGCAAGCAGCAAAACACTTCTACGTGGGCGTTATACCACAAGTATTACTAGCAGCAACTCACTTTCCGCTGGTTTTGTATTGCCGTTGCTGCCACTGCTGTTGAGGTGATCGTGTTGCTTGCCGCCACTCACAGCAGCAGCAACAACGTGCCAGCGATACGTTTCGCTCGATTTAAATTACCAACGATGCGGCGTTGCGAACAAGCGAGCGATGCCGAGCACTCACTTAGCCACTCAGCAGGTAATCCCATGAGTAGGCAAGTCAGAGCACACAAGCGTACAAACCCGCAATATTTTTACGTACATATGTTTAGCGTGGGCAAGAGCATGCTTATTGGCCTGGCTAACTTCTCTTTGCGCTGACTTGGTTGGCTGCTGATCGTACGACAGTGAAATTAAGAACTTTGTTGCCTCTTAGCGATCTTCAGCTCAAGCAGTCTACGTCGATACGTTGACCGCAACGGTTTGTATTTACGCTTACTACAAGTACGAGTACGAGATTGCGAGTAAATCGAAAAGGAATTAATTCTAAGTGGCATTCTTAACGAGTGATCGCGTGTCGCCTACATGTGTATGTGTGTGTTCAAGGTGAAGGACCAATCAAAATAAACGAAAGTGCGAATGTCATAAAAATCGCTTTGAAGTGTTGATTGTTTCGATTTCGGAGAAAAGTGTTTATCCGGTGAAAAGGTGGCGCTCATTGCAGATCGGTTGGAAGATATAAAATTGCCATTAGAGAAAACGTTTATGTGTTCACAGTGAAGATTTATTGTTAAAGAAAATAACGATTTATTTGAAGCACATCAATAATTGTGGAGTCTTCTTGCTAAAATCTGCAAAGGGTGAGATAGCTTTACAGTAATATTATAGCTAAGAAATATTTATAATAGCACACGGTGGACAGTGAAGTGGATGTGTATCCTAAATTTACACTGGTAGAAGTCAGAGGTCCTCTTTATATGATACTGGTCTGTGAGGGTCTTGAGCTATTGATTTCAATGGTCCTTGATATATAAATCTCAATATATGTAGCCTGGAAGAAGCCGAAGGTCTCCATACACGCAACAGGTCTGAGGGAGTTTTGAACTATAGACTAAAATGCTCCTTGATATGTAAATCTCAATATACCCTTCAATAAGTCGGAGTTCCCTTTTGTATGATGCTGGTCTGTGAGAGTTTTGGACCATGGGTTTAAAGTATCCTTGATACAATCCACTGTATACTTAGTGGAAATCTAGAAGTCAGTTCACTTCCTATGCGAATTTTTAGCGACTTCTTAACTAGCCTTTAGTGGTACTTTTTAATTGTTTGACTAACTCTAGACCTATAAAAGATAATCTATTAATTTTAAAAGGGTTTCTCTCGTCCGAAACTGTTGTTTCCTTTACATTGGGGGCTAACAAACCTGGGGAGGGACGGTTCACCTTCTCACTTTTCCTCAACTTCAAACAGATGTTCTTGGTCTAAGACCAGAAATCGTGAGCTGCTTTAGTCATATGTAAAATAATTGTTTCTGGCCACTCCCAAGTGCATGACAATCAGAGAACTTTCCTCACTTGCGTTACCTTCTAAACATTGCTCCATCCTCCTATTAAGAAGTGATAGATTTTATACCCTCTATTTTATTTGTATTTGTATACTCTCAAAAGGACATATTTAGTTTGGCACGTTTTCATCCACGAAAAAGACCCTGTATAACAGTATGACGAGCTGGATCTATTTAGACATGGAGCCATTTATTATATACTTACATGAAATACGCAAACTAAATCCTTTGTTTTAGAGATACCGAAGTGAAATTTTGCTCTTCGAGGAGTCCTTCATTTGTGGGAACCGGCCGATATCGGACTACTATAACATGTAGACCCCCATACAAACTGACCGGCTTAAATCAAATATTTAGAAGAAAAAATTTTGTATTTGAAAAGATTTTTCCACAAAATTTCGGACAGATTATTATTCAAGAGCACACTACAATCTCCGAACATAGTTTTCATATCGGACTACTACAGCATATAGCCCCCATACAAACTGCCTGCTGTAAATCGAAGCCTTGTATGGAGAACTTTTTTATTTGATAAAATTTCTTCAGGAAATTTTGCATAGATTATTAATCAAGATAATGTAAAATTATTCAAATATATAGCTTAGATTAGACCACTCTAGCCTTTAGCTGCCATACAAACTAACATAACAAATCATGTTCTTATTTGGAGAAAAGATTTATTTGAAAAATTATCTTTACAAAATTAAAAAAAAATCTGCAGAAAAATTTAGAATTCATTAGAAAAGAGAAGGGGATTCCAAGATAATTTTATTTACATAACTATTATACCAATTCGGCTATAACCGCGTAAGCAGTGTCTACGCCAAAAAGAAGAAGACTAATTTGATAACTTCATTTTACCTTCTAAAATCCATAAAACGTTGATACACTAATTCAAATCAAATCAACATGCATCTAATGAACATATCATTTTCGATTTTAGCATTTATTATATTTCTTTAATTTACTTTAATCTACTTCTAATATAGAATTTAAAATTCTTTTGTAGCAATAATTTGCTGTCAGCAAATGTATGCAAATTGTAAACAAGTGTAATATGTCTTTTGTGAAATTTATGTGCCTTAGCGATAAATGTATGCTAATTCATGCATATTAAATATATATGAGCGCACCCTAATATCCATGTATTTATATACAACGTTGTATTCGTTGATATGCTTGTATGCAAACTTCAAAGTTTCAAGCCGCCTTAATGGCGTTCGCAACACATACTTGATCATTTATAATATAATATATATTTTTATAGCTTGGTGAATATTTAGAATATTTATAAATGTTTAAATAAACTCACAATCAACTATTCTTCACTATATACTGAGGGGGTAGCTTGAAAATTCTACGGATTTGGCTTGACAAAAGTCCTTCTAATTTCTAGTTTTTAAAACTTGTATAATTAATATAGTTTAAATGTAAGTAATAAGCTTTTAGTATTCTTAATCATAAATGAAAGCTTTTAAAAATTTATTTCAATGTAAATTCATTTAAGCTTTTCATTTGCCTCTAACCCGTTTTCAAGGGTTTTTAAACACATTTCAGAACGCGAAGTAGTCGCGACGCTGTAAAATATACCACCTATTTCACAAAATGCTAATTCTACGTTCTTCTAAATTAAATTGAGTTCTAAAAATATTATTTTGTTAAAAATTGTCGATTGAAATCTTTAAAATAAAATGCTTAAACTTTTTTAAATAAAGTGCTTAAAAAAGAAGGTTAAGCTTTATCAAGTATGTTAAGAGATTAGTTTTTTCTCTAGATACATCTTTTTTATTAAAAATGATCTCAACATATGTATCTTTAATTGAATGTTGAATTATATTTTTGAGGATTTCGAGTTGGTTATATCCACTGTCAAGTCTAAAAATCGAGATTTTTCGTATTTTTTTTTTGAAGGGGCATCTGTTTTAAGGAGTTACATGGGTTCCCTCGGGTAAAAATCACCTTTTTCAACAATTTTTTGCTCATATAAAAAATTAAATATTTTATTAAAAAATTTTAATGTAACAAGCATACACTATTAACTAAGAAATTCTGAAATTTTTGGAAAAAATATTTTAACTCGGCCGTTGCGACGCCATTTCCAGTGACCCCTCAGAAAAACGATGTGCTCCCATTGAAAGGATAACTTTTGCAGGATCGTCTAAAGTGAAAAAATACGTATTTTAGTTAAAATTTTAACATAGAACTTGGACGAAGGAAAAAATAAAATTGAATATTGATTTTTGGCAGACATTTTTACAAAAAAATTAAAATTTCGCTATTGTTTTTTTACAAACAGTCAATCCTTCGTTCAAATCTTTAAGAATTTTATTTCAAAGATTGGTGTAAAATTTCATGAAAATCGGGTTCTCGAGAAATCTTGCCAACCCTTCAAAAACAAAGTTTCGAGAAAAACGCGTTTAAAGACGGTGCACTGAGCCTCGAGCGCACAAATTCTCATGGCTATATCTCCGAAACTATTACTCGGATAAACTTAAAAATTTAGGACAATATTCTACAGATGTTGTATAGTTTAATAAGATAATATAAAAATCGATTTTTTGAAACTAATAAAGAAAAATGAACATAATGTTTATTTACCTAATTATGTACGTTTTAATAATCGTGGATTCATTTCGAAAAAATTAGGCATCCGTAGATACAGTCCACCACCACGGATCCACGTTCTTAGCTGTCCAAGTGAGATCCCTATTAGGATCGATTTCTACATTTTAATAATCGGGAGTTGATTTCGAAAAAATTTGAACCACAACGAATCAGCGTTCTTAGACGTCCAAGTGAGATACCTGTTAGGATCCACCTCTTGACATAAACTAACCTATCCAGTAGCTGATCTCAAGAAGAGCCTCAGAAAAAAGCACTAACTTTTTCGACTTCAAATTTTCTTAAATACATAATCCTGAGAAATGTATCTAAGAAGGCCGTGTGGAAAGTTGAAATCGTTCGGTCAATAAGTTTTCCTCACCGACTCTGAGAATATGGTTTGAGAAAAACGTATTTAAGATTTTGGAAGACGATTGCATTTAGTTAAAAAACTCTTACCAATAAGCTCATATCTCCGAAATTATTTTCTGTGTTGACCTCAAATTTTCGGAGAATGTTTTCAAATGTAAGCTCAATCGATATATAGGTAAAAAAATATATTTTTTTTTATTCAGGAGTGTGTACACCTTAACCTTTAAAGTGATCACCTTCCATTAACGAATATTGCTTTTCTTTTTAGATAACATATTTGTAGTAGTACCAGCAACCAGCCCCAGAAACACT
Organism: Bactrocera dorsalis; assembly: GCF_023373825.1. NCBI lineage: Eukaryota > Metazoa > Arthropoda > Insecta > Diptera > Tephritidae > Bactrocera > Bactrocera dorsalis. The sequence goes on along the minus strand of NC_064303.1, from coordinate 10,270,125 downwards.
AGTTACGCAATTGTTTCCAATTAGTTTACTATATTACACCATTCTATACAATAAAACATATTTATACATTCATACTTATGTATAAAAGTAGTTATGTTTGTAAGCATATACATATCTCACTAGATATTCGTGTGGCGCTTTGAATCATATTTCTATGGCAAATGTTGTATACAAACCACTTATTAATCGCTTGTGGGCGCGGAATTAAATAGCTGCTCTCCGCCACACTCAAGTCATTTTAATTAAAACGATTAAAAATGCTTATTTGGATAATTTTATATTTTACGAGTAGCTTATGCGCGCATTTTGTGCGAGTTTGCACTCAATTCGTATGTAAAATATCGTCATTAAATTGCTTTGTTTGTTGGTTTTAATATGTGTTTTATTTGTTTTGTTTTGTTGAAAATTAGCTGGCAAAATGGAAACAAACATACACCTTATTTGTTTATTCCAATGTGATTATGTGGTTTTTAGATTTTTGTATATGAATAATGTTGATCTGTATACAAATGTGCTAGAAAGTTTTAAATATGTTTTATTTCTGAAATACATTTTTTCGGCTGAAGATATTTCGCATCTTGTCAGTGCAAAATTTTGCTATTTATTTAAATGCAGATCCAACAGATCTTACACTCTAAAAAATTGGAAAAAAGATATAGCCTATTTAACGAAGACTATTTTCGACTAAAGAAATCATAAAAATGAGAGATTAAGGCTAATATGTTTCAAGAAAATTTGCGACAATAAAATATACTAAGCTCTTAAGGGGTTATGTTAACTTGACACGCACCGGCGTTAAATTTCCATTTCCATGTGTGAGGGAATGTGCTACCAAGTGTTTAAGTCGTGATCTCCCAAACGCGGGACAGTCAAGAAAAAAGTGTTGAATTGATTCCACCTCATTTTCTTCCATATAGCTTTTGCAGATAGCGCCTGGTAGGACTCCCAGCCGTTAAAAGCACCAACACTAAGGAGATGCTAGCCTTACTTAGGTCAAAGAAATCACTAGATCTCTTGTAATCGATCTTGGACTAAAAGACCATTGCGACAGCGCATGTACCGATGGTAGCCCAGCTATTCAGTAGTAGAACACAAGAGTATACGGGAGTAATGATCCGCTAGCGGTTCTAGAGTGCCTTTTCTTGCTAGCTCATCAGCTGTACAATTTCCGGCGATTCCGCTGTGACCTGGCACGTATACCAGTTTTATCACAAAGCCATTCGATGTTAGGCACTCGTTGACCAGCCCTGGATGCATTGTTAATGAGTTCTAGGCTAGTATCGCCGCTCTGCATTCTAAGTGGATAGTCACTTCTTTGAAGGAGGCTGCCCTCCGGAGTAGTAAATCTACTGTTACCTAAATGGCTGCAACGTCGGTATAGAAGATACAGCAATAGTCAGGAAGTCTGAAACTAGAGTTGATAGAGAGCACCTGACAGTAAACCCCTCCACCAATCTCCAAGTTTTGACCCATCCGTGAAGAAGCTCACTGTAAACTTATTTGAAAATATTCACCGAAATCTTGAAATTGATCCGCAAATAGTTTCTATTAGAGCATTATTTGTAAGAAATGTTTAACTTAGTGTAACCGTCCCTCAGGAATAAGAATTGTAATACCCCGAAGGCAACGTAGGAGATCATATAAAATGTATACATACTTATATATATGATCAGCATGACTACTTGAGTCAATTTAGCTACATTCGTCTGCCTATATACTTATACTAGTTACCTAGTTTTTGAGATATCGATCTAAAATTTTGCGCATGTTTTTTTTCTCCCAAAGAAGGTGCTCATTTGTCGGAACCATGCATAACGGACCACTATACCATATATCTGTGATACAAACTGACCGATCAAAATCAGCTTCATGTAACATTTTTCCTTGTTAATATAAAATTATATTTTTTAAGCCGACGTTTTTTTAGTAGGAGTCACTTTTTCAAAAACTAAAATTTGTCAAAAATCTAATTTTTTCGATCTTTACCTGTATTTTTTATAGAAATAATTCTTTTTCTGTTTTTGGATTTGAGAAAATTTTAAGTAGAAAAACTTGATCAGCGCCCGACAAGGGTTTTCAAAGGTCCTCCTGGAAATCGGCCGCGAGATTAAGGGAATCCAAATCTTTTCAAAATGAATTGAAGATTATTAAAGTTTGTTAAATTCTATATGAGAACATTATTTGTATTTCCTTATTAAATAATTTGCCTCTTCAAATAAAAAAAAAAAAAACTACAAAAAATCGTTTTCAGGAATTTCAAGTAGATATAACGGCTTAAATATCCAATTAAAGACAAAATGGTCGAATTTATGGTATATTATATAATAATTTATAGATTATATACTTATTACAGTGGAAGTATTAGGTCTACATCTTTGCTTCCGCCGCTTTTTTGTAAATTTAAGGCTTTATTGTATAAAAACGGTCGAAAAGTCTTATAGATGGTAGTAGTAGAGTAATAGTATTATCTATATATGTGGCGTGGACGGGTCCTCAGCCGCACTTTTCTTGGAATTATAAAAGAAAAGCAAAATTTCCCGCAAATGTCAAGAATTCGGCTCAAAAAGTGACACTTTCAGTAGAGAATAAGTTTGGGATGCAAACAGATCTCTACAATTTTTTGTTGGGTTAATATTGACACAAATGTCCAAGATCGATATACTCGTACTATAAAACGATTTAATTGATTTAATCGACCAGTGCTTGACCCTAAAGACATCTATTGGAAAACAGCGTAAGCAAAGTTGTAGAATTCTCAACTTCCTTCATCTCCTTATAGCTCTAAAACTAGAGTCAAGAAATCAATCGGATGCCTCATTATAAAGGGTGATTTTTTAAGAGCTTGATAACTTTTTTTAAAAAAAAACGCATAAAATTTGCAAAATCTCATCGGTTCTTTATTTGAAACGTTAGATTGGTTCATGACATTTACTTTTTGAAGATAATTTCATTTAAATGTTGACCGCGGCTGCGTCTTAGGTGGTCCATTCGGAAAGTCCAATTTTGGGCAACTTTTTCGAGCATTTCGGCCGGAATAGCCCGAATTTCTTCGGAAATGTTGTCTTCCAAAGCTGGAATAGTTGCTGGCTTATTTCTGTAGACTTTAGACTTGACGTAGCCCCACAAAAAATAGTCTAAAGGCGTTAAATCGCATGATCTTGGTGGCCAACTTACGGGTCCATTTCTTGAGATGAATTGTTGTCCGAAGTTTTCCCTCAAAATGGCCATAGAATCGCGAGCTGTGTGGCATGTAGCGCCATCTTGTTGAAACCACATGTCAACCAAGTTCAGTTCTTCCATTTTTGGCAACAAAAAGTTTGTTAGCATCGAACGATAGCGATCGCCATTCACCGTAACGTTGCGTCCAACAGCATCTTTGAAAAAATACGGTCCAATGATTCCACCAGCGTACAAACCACACCAAACAGTGCATTTTTCGGGATGCATGGGCAGTTCTTGAACGGCTTCTGGTTGCTCTTCACCCCAAATGCGGCAATTTTGCTTATTTACGTAGCCATTCAACCAGAAATGAGCCTCATCGCTGAACAAAATTTGTCGATAAACACATTTCGAACCGAACACTGATTTTGGTAATAAAATTCAATGATTTGCAAGCGTTGCTCGTTAGTAAGTCTATTCATGATGAAATGTCAAAGCATACTGAGCATCTTTCTCTTTGACACCATGTCTGAAATCCCACGTGATCTGTCAAATACTAATGCATGAAAATCCTAACCTCAAAAAAATCACCCGTTATTTTAAAGCAGTCTATGTGCTTTATACCAGTTGCTGTTCGGTTCACTACTCTTCTAGTCTTTCCGTGTGTTACAAGGAACTATAATATTAGGAACAAATTGACGTATAAATCTTTAACTTGTATGCCACATTTGTATCATTTAGATGGCCGAGTGATGGAAGTGAGGGTACATTAATTGATTACTCTAAAAATAATAATTTACTATGAGCACCCTTTGTAGAGGCATCACCGCAAAATTTAATTATTTTTCCTGATTTAATAAATGGTTATATTTTTTTGTATTTTTCTACAAGTTGATTACATATGTATGTAATATGAGTACATATAGCATGTGTACATATATATAAGTTAATGTTTTCCATACAGCATTACATTGAATCAAAATCTGTAACAGATCTTGACCTTGCTCAAAATATATTACTATTATCAATATTTACATATGTAGAGTATTTGATTGTTTGGATGATGGCAAAAGTTTTGTAAATTACTTTTTATTACAGCTTTATTTGTTTACATCTGTGCATATACATATACATAATTATTATGAGTGTAGGCACTGAAGGTTGCTCTTTATGTCTACTAATGTGCAGAAGCTACAGATAATGGTAGTTCTTAGCTGCTTATATATGAATGTATGTATGTAAATGATAGCTCTTTAATCTAAATGATTTACAGAAAGACAGGAAGTATTTTATTGATACATAAACCTTGATTGATAGATTTGGTGAAATATAAATAAAATTATTTTTAATAATATTTTTCATTATTTGGGTAACTTCAGTTTATTCGTTGGCTTGTTGAAGATTCCTCTTTATTTTCTATATTTGACAAGGTGGAAAAGTTAGTCATATTACATATTACATATTAGCATATTATAATTATTAATATTGTGGACAAACGAATATAAGATTTAATATCTTTTTTGTATTCATGAATGTGGTTTACAGAAACAATTACGTTACATACTTCAACAGTAGTTAACCATCTATTATAGGATCTCTCGATCTAGGCACTTGCATGCTATTCATGTTGTACTTCGCTCTATGATCTATTAATGTTTACACCACTCGAGATTTTCCATTTAGATTTTCATCACTATTTCAAACAGTAGTTACTTTCGATTATCGTGACGAACATGTAAATTTGGTTCATTGTTACCAAATAATTGATAAGCTCCGCCTTTCATTAATTTCATCTAACCTTCATCTAATGGGAAATGTTTGTTATCATTCGAAAGGCATTTATTTTTTGAAGATTATCTCTTTCAAATGTGGCCGCGGCTACGTCTCAGTTGGTTCACCCGTTGAGTACAATTTTCGATGACTCATTCGAGCATTTCGACTGGTAACTGGCGAATGACACGTTTGATGTTTTGTTCCAAGGCCTGAATCGAAGCGAGATTGTCCGCATAAACTTTAGACTTTACATATCTTCACAGGCAAAAAAAATCTAACGGTGTGATATTCGCGATCTTAGTGGCCAATTGACCGGCCAAAACGTTAAATTATCTTCTCACCGAAGTGTTCTCTCAATAAATCTATTGATTGATGCGATGTGTGAGAAGTGGCGCCGTCTTGTTGAAACCAAATGTAGCCGAGATCACGAGCTTCAACTTCAGGCATCAAATAGTCGGCTATCATGGCACGATAACGGTTGCCATTGACAGTTACGTTCGCACCGGAATTCTTTTTGAAGCAATATGGACCAATGATTCCATCGGCCCACAACCACATCAAACCGTTGGTTTTTTCTGGGTGAAATGGCAGCTCTTGAATCTCTTCTGATTGCTCTTCGTCTCAAATGTGGAAGGTTTTCTTCTTTACATTTCTATTGATCCAGAAATGGGCAGTGATCTATTGGGTCGAATATTATCCAATAATGAATGCTGGGTCTCAAGATGGGTGATGGTGTTGCGAATAGTACGCTCAGTAGCCCGATAATGTTGACTATAAGTTGAGTTTAGCGCGCGAAACACGTTCTTTACAGGATGTGAATATTCGTAATAAATGGAACGATTTGTATACGTTATTCAGATGTAAGACTTTCCATTACAAAATACCAAAAAAAGGCCTTTCAAAAAACTACCTCTACTTGTATCACCCGTTAGTATCATAGTTTAAAAATGTCAATAATGTTTGATAAATTACATGATATGATTTTCGGTTCAAAAGACAGATATCGGTCTTCTCATAGTACCTATATACCGAAATTATTAATTGAAACCAATCAAGGCCATTCTTATAAGAGGAGATTGGTAATGAAACTTGTCACGTTTCGTCCATAACTTCGTCTTATAACAAGTACTGCTTACCGTGGGTTTCTGCCGTTACAAAAACAACAAGAAGACCAAAAGCTGTGGTCAGATTTTACAATTGTGGCATCACAAAGTGTTTCACATTTCTTGAGTTCTCGCTTTTTTACGTTTTTTGACTTGCTGCTATTCATTTTGTCCACAAAATTGATTGCTTTATCGCCTTTCTATTGCCAATTATGGTAAATTAATTGTCTTGTGAATATTTATTTTCGCATTTAAAATAAATTTGTATAAATATTCAAGCATTAATTTGCATTTTTCGAAAGACATTAATTTTGAGCAAAAACGGGCATATAAAAACTCAACTGCCTATCTTTGCTTAGACACATACATAGATTCACAAATTCATAAGCATTAGCACACACACACACACATCAATAAGCAATCACACACACATCCATTAAGTGAGGTTTGTTTACCTTACGCGCTTGCGTTGCTTTCTAAGCGCGTTCACTTGCTGTGAATGTGCCTGGCCATAAAAGGTTAACTACGATGTAAGTTTGTATGTGCGGTTGATGCTGTTTTCACCACCTAACTTGTTGTTTTTGCATTGTATTTGGTTGTTGTTGTTATTTTTTTCCTACTACGATTCTTTTCGCCGCTGTTTATCTAACGAATTCGATTTGAAATCTATGCGTAGGCGCTTAAAGATATTTCCGCGTGAATTTCTAAGCTGTGGTTTTACACACACATGCAAACACATGCGCATGCGTATATATACGAGAGTAGAAATGCCCGTATGCGAGTTCTAAAAAAGTAAAAGAGCACGGAATTGTTCATATTGGAATGAGTATAATAATATATTTTGTTGCTGAGATTATTTTTTTATAGTATAGGTGTACGTATAGTATGTATGTATGGTGTAGTATGTATGTATATATGTACATATGTATTAATGCCTAAGAAAATAAAATTGACAGCGTTTTGTATCGAATAAATGAGTGTCAGCGGCTCTTAGTGCCAAAGGGTTCACACTTAAGTCTCTATACTCAGTAGATTCGCATTTGTCTTACATAAACTCTTGCCTATATTATATTATTTGGCGCGTACAACGGAAGTGTTGCGCAAATCGCAAATTTATGACTGTCAATCCCTATATAATTATAAGCTTAACACTTCATGGCAAATAAGTTTACTAATATTTTGATAGTTTTGTGGTTTCAAATGGCGTGGGAGCTTACACAAGGGATTTGATATTAGACAGAAAAATTGTGAAAAAAATAAAAAAAAAAAATATATTTCTGCAGAAATGTTTTGATGTTTATTGCATACATATAATCATATTTTGCGGTTTTTTATTACTGGAATTAAAAATGTTAGTGATTTTTTTCTTGAAGCGGCATTTTATTTCCAATATTTGGGGCAAAATATTCATAAAAGAATAATTATTTATGCTCCTGTTAAATAGTAACCCCATTTTTTTCTTATTGGCCTGCTATTCGAAATCTTCGACAAATTTTTTCTTCTCCATTGAAAACTGACACAGTTTTGAGAATCTTACGCTCTAAAAATGAGCCAAAATCGTAAAATTGAAATTTCGGTGAAGGCACCGAAGGCCATTCCAGGCGAAGCTTGTAACTACTGTATGGAAAATTGGATAAAGCGTTGGCATGCTCATAATAGCTCCGGAGCCTATTTAAAATTCTAAAATAGAAATTAGTATTAAAATTCGTGAAATTTTTTTTTGTTGATCAGATTTATTATAGTTTTTAGTATCTACAGCTGCATTCTAAACTGCAAGCCAGGTATTATAAGACGGCTGTTTACCATGATCGAAAGACCTATTGTCACTCATGGAGCGGTTGCTTGGGCATCTAAGGCAACGCAGTCTCCGGTAAGCCTTCAACTATCGAAGCTGCAAAGATTATTTGTGTCTGCGCTTCGTGACCAATGCGCACTTGTCCCACTGCAGCACTTGAAGTCATGCTGGAGCTCACACTGCAGCATCTAGTGATCAAACAGGTAGCAAAGCATACCATGCTGTTCATGCCATTAGAGGATTTCGGCAAAGAGAAGACAATGTCGTCTCAACAAATGAAGGCCTTAGAAAGACACATCACTGACCCTTAATTAAAGAGTTACTCTCGGCAGTTAGGCGGAGTAGAACGATTCCATGCTCGCCATACTGTTGGAGGTCAGCACTATTCAGTGGTACACTGACGGCTTGAAAACACCGTAAGGCATTGCGAGATCGCATCCTAAGCTATCCATACCAATGGAATGTTTTTCGAGCATCGTTATAGCAGAAGTCTTTGTTTAAGTCAGTGTGCAGAAATTAATCTCTAAAGCAACTTTCACAACCAGCGTATCGCTATACTTAGTGATAGTCAAACAGCACTAAAGGCGATCTCAGCGTATGAGGTACCGGGTAACACATAAATGGTCAGAGTCCAGATTGATGGGTCCAGACACAATTTAAAGGAGCTACTCCGCACGGAGGAATGAGTGGGAGAACAGCGGGCCACAGGAATGCGCCTTGCTAAACTACTTCTGAGAGTGTACAACCTTGCAAAGTTAAAGAAAATGTTCAACCACCCCCGAGACAAAGCAGGAATGCGTCACGCCCAGCTACTTCTGGGAGGGTCCAACCTTGCAAAGTTGAAGTAAATGAGTAACCTCCTTTGACATAAATTCCGCCTCCTTGACGCACTCTATACAGGGCACTGCAGACTAAGGAAGCACTTGTCCAATATGGGCATAGTCTCTTGCGCAAATTGCCGGTTCTATGACATGGGACAGGAAGCTTCAAAATACCTGATTATCGATTCCCAGAAATTTGCAGAAGCAGGCTCAAAGCCCTTGTAGTCTCAGCAGTAGTACCACAGCACTCATCCAATTGGAATTTTAAATTAGGCTTCATGGTATGGAAACTGGTACGATTTTTTTATTATAAACGTAGTTTCTTTTCCAAACAATCTTCTGCTATTTTCCAAAATTAAATCATTTTTTTGCAAGACACCTTTTTTTAGAAAAAATTGCAACTCTTATGCGAAATTAAGATCCCCTTTTTTTAGAAAAAATTGCAACTCTTATGCGAAATTAAGATCCCCTTCTCTCTTTTGTTTCAAAATGTCAATAAACATATTATTATACTTCTAAGCACATGATAAATACAAGTAATACTTAGAAGAAATAAGTTCAATTCCCTTTTCCTTAATCTTAATATAAGTTTTCAAACTTAACTCTTTTATAAGGGCTCTAGGTTGACCTGATCTATGCTACCTATTTAAGGTCATGGCTGCGAAAATTACGCACAGAAAAATAAATGTAATAAAAAGTTGTCTGGGAAAATATATTTCATGAATCTATATATTTTTTGGTCTTGCTTATTATTTAAAGATTTCAGATTATCAAGAGATTTCAGATTCCATGCAACAGGTAACGCTCATAATAGTATAAACACATCAGCACTTGCCTACACATCACATGCCGCTGTTTACATCTTCTTCTAAAACTTTTGGGTAATCCACTTTGATGGAAGGGTTTCAAATCGCATTAACAGTCACTAAATTAAAGGATTTCTTCATTGAAATCAATCGGCGTGTAAATAGAAGCTTCCTGAGAAATTACAAAAAAAAAAACAGACAATTCAATGATAAAATAAAAATTTCAAGGTCTTGTCAAGCAAGTACTTAGTTACCACAGATGTACGTATAGGGATTAAAAACGAAAAAAATACGAATACATACATATAAATAAAACTACACTCAACACAACGCCAACTAAGATTGAAATAATAAAATCAAAATAGTGCAGGCAACTGATCTTCTTGCGGCGACAGCTTAAATCACTTAAATCGTTTGATTGACGCAATAAAGACATAAACTACCTAAAAATAAAAGATCGAGATCGGCATAAATGTCTCATGGCGATCACCCACACTGGCGTCTCTTGACAGTTTATTGTCTACTGTCGCGCTGCTGTTGGCGCTGGTACTGTCGGCGGCAGCTAGTGGACAAATTGCAGTGGACAATTTGAAATGTTCATATGTATTTATGTTTATAAGTATGTGTGTATGTGTGCTATGGGTATAAAAGATACTTTGATAATATTTTAATCACAGCGGCATTTTGATTGATTAAGAAAACTATGTCATAGACTTAATATATATGGGCCATAGGCTTAAGTTTGTTGTCGCAACACAGATGAAAAACACATAAATAAAAATTAGCAGGGCTTGAGATCATTTTCGGAACTGTGAAGTGAAGCAAATATGAGTAATAAGCGAAAATACATAAATAACACTTTAGGAAGTGATTTGGTATGCTACATAGAAATAAATAATAATTGTTTTTATGAAATTTAAATTTATAAAAATGTATGGACAGTTTTTTAAAAGAGTTAATCTATCTAGCATGCGATCTATATTCCCAACAATAAATTATTAAAGAGTTGAAGGAGGAAAGCCTTTTCAGCTGGATATATCCAACCGAAGTTTAATATTTAAATTTATTTTTGGAAGAAGGGACAGAACTGTAGATAGACAGAAATACGAATAAATTGAGACTTACACTGTGACCTAAGGTCTTTTGAGCTTTACTTTCTGTCAGAGAAATTAACATAGGCCCTTTTAAATTTCAGTATCCTGCTGGGTGCTATTGAGGCAATGTGATCCCTATTCAGATACGTAAATCTATGATTTTAGTGCTGTGTTAACAGACTGCCGTGCAGTGTAGCATCAGGTGTTCGAAACTTTCCGGCTTCTTGACGCATAACCGGCAGTTTGCATAAGAGGCTATACCCTTATTAAATTCCGGAAGAGCTGCACTAAAGTACCATTGGCCATATAGTATCTCAAAATCGCTTTAAACTCCAGTTGACTATCGCTAAGCATGGAAATATTTCATTACGATAGTTGTGTTGGATTTTAATCTCGACACACCGCTATTTAGCTAAGATTTACCCTATGTGTTCGAGACGTCAGTGTATTTCATTCAGCATAAATGCCGAGGGTAATTTTAAACTTATTTGTTAAGGGGTTACATGAGTTTCCTCGGGTAAAATCAGCATTTTTTCAAAAAATTTTTCTTATATAAAAAATGTCTCATTAGAATTTTTGATTGTTACAAACATACACTATTAACCAAAAAATTCTGAAATTTTTGGAAAACAAATCTCAAAGACTTATGTAAAATTTCAGGAAGATTGGTTGAGTAGTTCTGGAGAAATCTTGCCAACCGACTTCAAAAACACAGTTTCAAAAAAAAAAATCGTTTAAAGACGGCGCACTTAGCCTAACTACTCTCGAGCGCATAATTGCTCAAGGCTGTATCTCCGAAACTATTAATCGGATTTACTTGAAAATTAAGGACAGTATTCTGAAGGTGTTATAGAATTTAATAAACAATAAAAAATAGTTTTTTTTTTTAACCCGTAAACGCATCTAATCCCTTAAGTTTACCCTTTTGGTAATGCTGTCCCTCGGGAGAAGAGCCAGTAGTATTTCAAGACTTAAGGCCGTCATTTGCTGGGACGAGATTACCTTCTCTCTGCCATACCCTTCTGCAGTCATTTGAAGAAGTGTAATCCAGAAGTGGGTTCCAGCATGACTTCTGGCGGTGCCGGCCATTGCACCTGATGCGTGGACGTAAGCAAGTCTTTGTTCTTTCGTTAGTTGAAGTCCTACCGATATTTGCGATGCTTTCGAAGCCCATGCCACTGTTCTATATGTATACTTTAACCTCTCCATCATACGCCCTAAGCTAATAAACGACATCTGCAATTGTACATTGACAGCTTCATCAACTTAAGGAACAAACTGATGTTACCATACATGGTCTTACCATCTATTATCTTGTACATAACATTACTTCCATCTTTCGTGAAATTCATTAATTAACATAATCTATATTAATTCTTTTAAAAATATCCGAATAACCTGAAACCGATCATTCGAATATCCGAGTTTTAACCGTTTTTGGTGAATATTACCCGTTTAATATCATTCATTCTCGTAACATTGACACTATATACTGCAAATTGTCTTTTTTATAGTAGGGGGAAGCATCGAAAGCCGGAGTGCGCAATAATCGCTTTAATCCGCTAAGCCTAAACTACTCCCAGATCAAGACTCTTCCACGGAACCATGAGACATTTTACGTATCCTCTCTAGCGCGGATAGACTGACGTATATTCTGTTGTAATCTTAAATTAGTCACGATGAAAGTTGCCCCTTCGCGAACAAAGCCACTTATCAGAGCACTGAGACATAATTGCAGTCAAATCTTCTACCGTTAAACTACCACCAAGTGCAGTTTCTAACATTTCCCTTATATTTAGAAAACGAGGACAGCTTATCGCTTTTACAATTAGAAATCGACGCCTGGAGCGCGCACATCCTCTATTTGTCATCATTCTTGATAAGGCATTGTAAATCTTATTTGCTTTATTTGATGTGTCTGTCTATGACTCTTTGAATTTCAGTTTGGAGTCCAATATTACCCCTAAATACTTCAACTGTGGCTATGAAGTATCGCACACTCTCCTATAGTGACAGTTAGTTTTTCCTCAAATATCCTGGTGCTTATGACCTAAATTTCTTTCGGACCTCGGTTAGTCCAAAATGAGTGGTTAATCGAATAGTCGGCAACTTGCGACTATCCGGATACTGCAAATCGAATATTATTATTCGAATAATGCCATATCCGGTTAATCTGGTTAGTCGAATACCAAGAGTTTTAATCTATATACATTAATGCTCAGTGTGACGATTTTAGTCAATTGTCTGTATATACGTGAACTACTTAGTATTTAAAATATCGATTGAAATTTACCACACGTCCTTTTCTTCCCAAGAAGCTGTTCTTTTATTAGAACCGTCGATATCAGACCACTATAGGATATAGCTCATAGAAACAGACCGATAAAAATCAAGTACTTGTATGGAAAACTTTTTGACGAGACATCTTCACGAAGTTTTGGCATGGATTATTGTTAAAGAATGTGCTATAGTCCTAATACATTTCCGATCGAACCCCTACAGCTTAGAAAAAAGAGAATGTAATCTAAAATATTCGTTGTTTTTATTACTTTATAGGTGAAAGCTGATTTTTAAAAAATAATTACGTGCTTATCCAACACCAAACCATGAACTGGCTGTATCTACTAACGATATCAGCCTTTTTGGCTGTGGGCAGCGTGAACTCACTATCACTTGATCCAGGTTTGTCAAGCACGTACGAGTATAACCTAAAAATGTCTATTTTCAAAAATAACTTATTTTAGTGGCCTCCACCGAACTGGAGCAGCACATAAAGAAGGGTGATTGTGTCATATCAATGCGACACATACGGTAGGTATACGCTGAAGAGCGAAGCCATTGTAAGTGCTCCAGATAAATTTAACTTTTTTTCGCATTTCATTGCAGGCCGCGTCGTAAACTACACATATCCATAGAAGCACTTTTTATGATCGATTTCCCTACACTAAAACATAAATTATCCTTTTTCCTCGATCGCATGAATCAACGTGTCACCTTGGATGTAACGGCCAACGGTGCCACTGTATCGAAACACTTCGAATTGCCCAATACGAATGAGACCAGCACAATACGTTCGCTGGCGTTGCATTTCCATAAGAATCACATTGCAATGTTGGTGGATTGCAAGGAGAGTTCGACGCATGAATTAGATGTCAGTTTGACAGAGCTCTATGCACAGATGGACACAGATCCGGTTATAAAACTGGTGAGTGGCAGTTTAGTTTTAGTATTACAGAAAGAGAGTGTGAGGGGTTGAGGAATGAGGATTGAGGAGTACAGCATATATAATTTATTTATTATTTTCTATTTGACAGTTCAGGGAACGCAAATATCCACTGTACTTTGACGGACAACTTGAGCCGGCGCTGCAACGGACCAATTGCCAAAAGGGCGTGCACAAGCGCAATAAAGTGCACATGATGCGTACGCAGGTGGCGGGTAGGTGTAACACATTTTCAATTGTTATTTATTTACATATGTATGCTATTTGATTTTGCCTGCTATGCGCATGCGTCTGCCATTTACTGTGGAGGCAATTTTTCATTGTACTGATTTGCATTAGTTCATCGATCACTTTCCTTTATGATTTGTATGCCACACAGAGAAGAATAAGAAACGCGATGTACGCAATTGGTTCAGCAATGATTCCGGCGATAAACATCACGAGGAGGAACGCATTCCGATTGAGGTTGAGCAGCGCGGTGACATTCCCATCATGCATGGCGATTGTGAAGGTATGTACATACACTTACGAGTATTTACGAGTTTGAACTCATATAAATATGCATATATATGTTTTGAAATGTATGTGCAGAGGCTGAAATGATAGGCAACATTTCAGTACTTTTTGTATGTTCAATTCCAAACTAATCCAGATCTATGCAAGTCCTCATTTGTGTGCAATAAAATTTTTGTAATAACAACAGTAAAACCCCTGTAGGAATTTGAAACCAACAAGCAGCCGAATATACTTAATTCAGCTGTGTGAGTGTTAGTTATATTTTAAAATGTGTTGTGCTTGCCACATAATACACCATCAGTCGAATACTTGAGTTCATATATAAACATAGGACATTCCTTAGAAGGATCTCCATATCCGCATAAAACAGCTTAATCCTGGCCTCAGTGGAAAGTTCACTTCCTCATATTCCGATTTTTTCACTCGTTTTGAAAATATTGAGCATTCGGATTTGCCTTGAAATTATATCTTTAAAAGGGGTCTATCATCCGAGGCTGCTTTCTTATTTTCTTTTTTTACATGGTGGATCCCTAAACCAGCATACAAACCTGGGGAGCTCGCCATCTCACTTTAGCTCAACAAATTTTTTTTGGCTATCCAGAGGATACTTGGTGTAAGACCGGAAGCCGTGAACTGTTTGGGAAACATGTAGAATAATCGCTTCTAGCCACACCAAGTGAATGGCAATCAGAGAACTTTTCTGACTTGCGTGAACTTCTGACACATGACTCCATCCCCCCTTGAAATTAAACATTATCTTCCAAGCAGCTTCTGCATTGTCGCACAGACACTAATGGAACAATGACCAGCTACAATTCAGAAAAGAAAGCAATTCCTGCTGGAAAAGCTTGTTGATTCCTTTACAATATATGTTGAGCCAGAATGATCTTGCGACCGCGCTTAACCTATTGGCTGACGTCATTAGCTCGCTATTCACGGCTCTAGCTTCACTGTTTCTTTGTTGATTGGTTCTTCTCAGCTCTTGCAGTATCAGAGCTAGCGTCGTCTCCATGATATACCATACACATCTCGTTTGCAGCATATAAGGCACAATATTTTCAGGAGTTATTCGGACTGCCACTTCCATCTCTAGATCCTGCCGCTCTGTTGTAAATCTCGGGCAGTAAAAAAATATATGCTCCGCATTTTCGATACTGCTACCACAGAAAGAGCAAGTAACTCCATTGACATGACCATACCCATACAGGCATTCTCTGAAACATCCGTGTCCTATTAGAAACTACGTCATATAAAGTCTATCTCACCGTGCTTTCGTTCCATCTTCTCTTTGCTGCTGGGTCCCAACGATTGTCAGCTTCCTACCTATAATTTAGATTATAGATCCATTTTAGTTATCGAGCCTTTATGTCTGGCGGCATTATGCCAGATATAATACTAGCGGCTTCATGAAACACCGTGCAGGCTGCGCTAATAGTTCTAGTTGCACTTAGCCGGAATATTGATTTGCTTTATTTGATCGAAATTTTCGACAATGGACGCCAAAGCATCCCTCAACTTTGATTTATATATCGCGAGATACACATTACTAAGGCGAACTATTAGTAAAATAATGGAATGGTTTGGAGAGATATTAGACTAGGCCTATTGTTTAAGATTTTATTATATTAAAGAAGACACCAGTGTTAGTGATACATAAATCATCAAAACCATGAAACAAGAGATAATAATTTTTTGCACCCATCAAATTAATTCAGATTACTTCCTTTCTATATTCAATATCTTATAAGTTTTAAGCATTTTAGTCAAAAAAGGGTTAATTTGCAATTTATGTTAGAACTACTCGATCAGGTCCACAGTTACGAGTGGGTGCAAGTGGAGCAGCAACTAAAAGTATTGCCACAATTGTAGATAGATATGTCTAACACACAAATCTACAAATGTACATACTATATCCAATGTCGTATCGCTTGCAATTCAAGCTCTGCAACAAAACTATTATCATACGCTCAGTGTCACTGTCACTGTCATTGTCACAATCAGGGCTTCGCACTGTGGCAGTCGATTGCAACACGCAGCTGGTGCTAGATGCGCGAGTTTAACAACCATAATACCATAAAACTACAACGTACATCCATTTGGCTATTGTTAAAGCGCGCCTCTAAGCTAAGCTTTGGTGTGGATTACATTAAGCTGAATTTAGAGCGTATTTGCAATTTGAGAAGCGCTGTAGAAGAAATGCGGACTGAATTGTACGCGTACCACTTGGCAATATGAGCTCGAGTGTATTTGAAACTCAGAAAAATAAAGCTCCAGGGGCCACTTAAGTCACTAACATCACCAGCAATTCAAAAGTCAAGCACATATAGACGCATATAGCAACAAATATAAAAGCCAGCGAGGCGACTTCCCACGCTTTGCTGAAATTATACGCAAAATATATACTTAAATAAGTACATACTTAGGTATATATATGCTTGCAAGAGGTTATATTGTGTTGTTGCTGCCTGGCTGGGCGTGTGCGCAACTGCGTCATAATTCCGCGCTGCGGCACGCTTTATATTGTATGTACAAACAATTGGCTATATGTAGCAGCTTCATGATTTAGTGTTTATTTATGTTACTCACCTTTTTGGCGATTCTTATTTATTTTTATACCCTAAACAGGGTTTAACCATGTTTGTAACACTCAAAAAATATCAGTGTGGCGAGCCGAATTTTATACATGTCTCTTTGTCCAGCTGTATATAGGTGAAATAGTCACGTTTTGGGCCCTTCACCCACCAAGATCGTGTGATATCACATTTTCCTGTGGAAATATGTAAAGTCTAAAGTCTATGCGAACAATCCCTTGAAAAACATCACGCGGGTCCAGGTACCAGTCGAAATGCTCGAACGAGTCATCGCAAAAATTGAACTCAATGGTTAGAGTACCTGAGACGTAGCCGCGGCCAACATTTGAAATAAATAATCTTCAAAAAATAAATTCCAAAGAGTGTTATTGGGAATGATAATAAATTTTAACCATTAAATTTGAAGTTTCTGTGCGTTTGCTTTAAGTAGGGAACCTCGCAATGGATCACTCTTTAGCTGCCATAAAAACTGGCCGACCAAAATCGAGTTCTTATATGAAAAATCTTTTTATTTGGCAAGTTATCTTCACAAAATTTGATATATGTAGATTCCTGCCCGTAGCAAGGCTGTAATCTACGAACAAATTGTTGAGTTCGGATCACTATAATACAGGGTTTCTCCGGAAAGTAATAGGACTGATTTTCTTTCACCACGACTGTACTTCGGAGGGTTGCGTCCCGACTGCATCGGGTAGAGCACGTTCCTAGCTAACGAACGGGCGGCTGGTCAGTTGTTTCCGAGCACCTAGAGAAGAGGTACGCGTTTAAATTCTGCCTGAAACTGTATGAAGTGTGCCAAGAAAATTTGAACTTGTGTGATAGGGACCCCCTATTTTTTTAATAACGTAATCACAGTTGACGAGTCATGGATCTTTGAGTATTATCCTGAGACGATAAGCAAACCTTCGAGTGGCACCGGCATCTCCTCGCCCAAAAAAGGGCAGAATGAGCAAATCCAATGCAAAACGATACTCATTGTCTTTTTTGACATCGAAGGCATCGTCCACCAGGAATTTGTTCCTTTGGACCAACCATCAACGCCAAGTTTTACGTGGAAGTCCTCAAGAAACTCAAACAAAGGGTTACTCGGATCCGACAAGACATCGCATGCCAATTGGAAGTTGCACCACGACAACGCCCTGGCTTACACAGCCTTTCTTGTGAACAGCTACCTAACCAAGCCCGGCATCCTAACGTTTCCGCATCCTACAGCCCAGATGTGGCCCCCGGACTTTTTGTTGTTTCGTTGCCTGAGAAAGGCGACGAAAGGCAAGCATTTTGAGACGACAGAGAGGATTCAAGTAAGTAGCTTGCACCGCGGCTCTCAAGGCTATTACGGAGAATACCTTCCGTGACGCCTTCAATGCTAGGAAATCGCGCTCGCAGCACGGCATCGACGCAGAAAGAGCTTATTTTGAAAGTTTTTAAAGAATTGGTTCAACACATTTATTTTAAATCGACTTAGTCCTATTACTATCCCAACAAACCCTGTATATAGCTGCATACGAACCCACCCATCAGTATCAAGAAAAAGATCTTTTTATAACCCTTTATACTATAAGAAATGCCCCTGTGAAGGGTATTATGGCTTCGGTGCAGACGAAGTTAACCTTCTTTCTTGTTGTTACCACCTTTTTGTTTAATTTTATATTATTTATTTGCGTCTATTGTACTTTTTTGCACATTTACGGCATAAACGCATCTTCTTATTGTTGTTTATTCATTAATGTTTTTTTAATCTCTTATACTCACCTTTATTGTTGTTCATTTATAAGTACATACTTAGTATACATATACACATTTACGACACATACATACATCATTTTTTTTGTATTTTATTTTGGTAATTTATGTTGTTTATATATTTTTTGCCCATACAGACGCCCTCGCAAAATCATTGAGCGACCTAATGGAATTGGTGAAACTTTTACGCGAAGATATCGCCAACCAACGTCAAGAGATCGCCTACCTACGCCGCTTGCTCGAGAACTGCGCCGGCTGCAAGGAGCCGAGCAGCAGCAGCCTGCGCTTGGAACCGACATGTCGCAACGCCAATCCCTGCTATCCAGGTGAGTTTATATTCGCAATGCAGTACATGAGAAATATACAGCATTTCTATAGCCATACATACCTACATACGAGTATATCTTAAATACACACATAAACGCTTATTTGAATTTGATGTTCGTGTAGAATGACGAAAATTTACGATTTTGTCACCACTTGCAGGTGTTGAGTGCCGCGAAACGGCTAGTGGTCTGAGGTGTGGCCGCTGTCCGATGGGTCACGTGGGCGATGGCAAGATTTGTAAGCCGGGCGTCACTTGCGCTGATCGTCCTTGTTTCATGTAAGTAAAAAAAAATTTATTTCAATACGAGTTTACGTATACATATAAAAGCTGTTAAAAGAGACTTAGAGAAGCTAGTCAAGTTTGAAGTTACTCATTACTCTTTATTATGTTCGATTAGCTGATCCAAATCCAAATATTCTTACAGCGAAAGTACTTCGTATACCTTTTTAACTAACCCTAACTTTCTGTAATATTGAAAAAGTTTTGGGCTGATTGAGTATTTCCAATGCTCCACCGAGTCTTTACATTATTTTTTATTTCATAAGGTACCGTCTACTTAGGCTCTTTATTCTTTCCTCTTTTGGCAGCCAGTATATTTGCACGGGTGTCTGATAATCAAATGCCGTTATTCAAAAATATTGAGTATTATCTATAGTATTATTACTGGTCAGGTTTGCTGACAAAAGTCCAAGCTCCGATATGCTTGATCCAAAAAACAAAGTATTTGAATGTCAATAGTTTCTCAAGGTGAAGAAAAAACCGGTCATATACATAATACGAGTTTTCTATTTCTAGCGTTGGGTTAAGAAAGAAGTTTGCAACTGACTAATGTGAGCGAACTTCCTTACGGGGAAGTCGATCTGAAACTTGATTAAGTAGCTCGAAGATTTTGTCTACGGTTTTTAATAAACATCCCATCTTCTAACACCATAAAGATATTTATGGCTTCATCCTTGCAAATAAGCTAATCACCAATTATAACGCTAAACCTTTACATTACTTTGATACAAGCCTTTTGGCGATAAATATGGCTTAAGTTTTGGTTTACACAGATTGATTTCGTACTTCTCTCGCTCTCTCTCTTTATTTCTCTCTTAATTTAATTAATTAATACATTAACTGAGACCGTCGTTTTTCACATGGTTCTCCCGAGTCGAATTTTTCATCAGCACAATCATTCGCCATAGACAGGAAGAGATAGTAATCTCTTGGTGCTAGGTCTGGACTATAAGGTGGGTGTATGAGCACCTCCCAACTAAGCTCTTGGAGTTTTTGACGAGTTATTGTAAATGTATGTGGTCTGGCGTTGTCGTGATGGAATCAAATTCCTCTTCTGTTGGCCACAGCTGGTTCTCTGTTGGACAATTTCTGCCTTCACACGGTTCAATTGTTGACAATAGAGGTCCGAATATAGAGTTTGGATGTAAGATAGCAGCTGATAGTAGATTAATCGTCGCCAATTCCACCAAACAACATGACTGTCAATTCTGACCTGACTGTAATTTCTGGCCTGACCACTGTTTGTATTGGCTCGCCGATATCCGGTCTCCACTTGACGTTGTTAGGTTGTCCCAGATCCCATCACCACTATTCATCCGCTTCAGAAATTAATTGATTTTATTGCTTTTCAACTGCGATTTCTAGAAGGATATTTGGTCCGGAGCGTTGTTTGTCTCGTCGAGCTTCATTTTGTAGCCAGCCTTACTTACTCACTGTCTGGTGGCGACGTAGTACGCACGCAGGATGGGGCTGGCAGATCGATAAGACTGCAAGAAATGTCTATAGCAGTGCACCAGGGAAACAATGGAGCATCTCTTGTGCACTTATCTTGGTAAGGCTACGCTGTAAACATCTGGGGTCCCACGGTTTGATACGCTGAAGGAGGTATCGATAATAGGCAGGCAGCTTTAACGATCACTACTCCTCTTGTGCTTAGCAAACGAGCTTCATCTGGTATCGCAAAGGGTCAAACTGGTCTATGCGTAGCTTATTGGCCTACCAGAATAACCTAACTTATTTAAATTATTCCAAACTTGTCTTTGTGAAATGTTGAGCTCCTGTGAAATCTAAAAAAATATTACATGGCGATCGTATTCGACGATTTCTATGATTCGATATTTTCGATAATTGAGTTTCCAGAACGTGTTGCATCTTTGACATCAAGATTAAAGGCACAGAATCAGTGCCAGTATTAAGGACATAAACACTATTCATATTTTAAGTCGCCTTACTTTTCCACGTTTACCGAAGAAATAATAATATACATATATTAATATATTTATATATTATATCTATAAGAAGTTTTCTTAGTGCAAAATCGTATATTTCTAATACCATAGAGCAAATTATATAACGCTAAATATAGATTACCTAAGCCATCATTGGAAAAACAATGGATTTCTTTTTACCAGGCTTTATTTGTGTGTCTCTTGGTCTCAGACTGCATTTCACTCTGCGGCAACATGTTGACTGTTAATGCACTAATGATTTGCAATCGATTAGCTGGTAAATCCTGGGGCTGCAAGCCAAGCATTGTCAGGATTGGATCTCGAAAGCATCGCAGACTTCGGTAGGATTTCAACTATCGAAGCTGCAACAACTCGCCTGCATCTGCCTGTCAGGTGCCATGCGCACATGCCAGACGGCAGCACTTGAAGTGATGCTGGAACTCACACCGCTTCACCTAGTAATCGGTCAGGTAGCCGAACATACATTGCCTCAAATGACAGCAGAAGAGTTTGGCAGAGGTAAGGTAATTTCATCCCATCATCATTACCAAAAGAGTAAACTTCATTAAGAAGTTCAAGATTAGCCTTAGCAGCGAAGCTGAACGGAATGAATCCGCTCTTGACCCAATGCAAATGGATGATCTGAACGACGGCTCGAAAACGTTGGAGGGAATTGGTTCAGGATTCTCAGCACCGCGCACCAAACTCTCCATACCTACGGGAAGTTTTGGAAGCGTATTTCAAGCAGAGGTCTTTGCTATAAGTCGGTGCGTAGACAACCCAACTATCGCAAAGAGCATATAATCATATTCAGCGACAGTCAAGCGGCACTTATGGCATAGCAATCTCTCTACGCTAGACTAGAAGTATGTAAAGGGTGGGCCATATAAAATTGTAAATTTCGAAGATAGGGCGTAAAAGATTGAGTGTAGCGTTTTCTGTATGGCACGTAGCGCCGTCCTGCTGGAACCAAATGTTCTCCAAGTCTTCCTCTTCGATTTGCTTGAAGAAAAATTCGGTTAACATTGCGCGATATCGCTCACCATTGATGGTTACGGTTCCTTCTTCATTTTCGATGATTCCACCAGACCAAAATCCGCATCATACAGTGATTCGTGCTGGGCGCATTAGCTTCTCGACGATTACGTGCGGATTTTCTGTGACTCAAATGCGACAATTCTGCTTGTTAACGTAATCATCTAGGTGGAAATGAGCCTCGTCCGAAAGGATGATTTTTCAGTAAAATTGCCCATCCTCGGTCAAACGATCTTCTGCCCAATCTGCGAACTGTAGAATAGTGAATAGCAACCCATTTCGTAAATTTTAGACTTTTTACTGAATATCTGTCACTTTCCGAATGGTATATATATATAATATAGATAATTCAAATTTAAAACGTTAGATAGCCCACCCTTTAGAACGACTGAACAGTCTATCAGATCGTAACGAAGGGCACATTATCTGGGTGCCAGCTCACAAATTTTTAGCTGGGAATAAACTGGCTGATGAGCTCCCCTCTCTGCAGCTTATAGCAACCATACTTCCAAATTGGGATCACATCACCTCAATAGCACCTAGCAGTATATTGGAATTTATCAATTTGCTGGGGCTAAGTGAGTCGTTGTGACTTAGAAGAGGGCAAAATAGACTTTAGGTCGCGATGCTATCATCATTTACATATTTATCTATTTATCTAAGGATCTCATGGATTAATTTGCCGCTGCTTGATTCTTAGACTATTTTGTCGGTGAATTATTGTTTTTAAAGCTAAGTAATTAAACGCATATTAATGGTGAAAACAAAAAAAATAGTTTAAGTAGAAATTTTGAAAATGCGTTTTTCATTCATAATATTCCACAATAACCCACACAAAAATGTATCGTTCTAAATATTTACTCGTACAAATTTCTAATTATTTCTGCTCTACAAAATAACCTTTTCCATATACTTGTATAAATAAAATAATTTGAATTATGAGAGCAACCCACGAACAGCACTGTCTATAAATTCAATAAAAACCAACGCTTCGTGGGCATTTTATTAAATATCTTGCATTTATTTGCAATAACTTAAGAGTGAGTGTGCGGTCTGCAGCGCACAACATACACGCCGATCCACCATAACTAAAGGCAACTAGACTAAAAGAGCAACAACAAAGCGCATAAATGAATAAGGTGACATTAAGTGCATGCTATTGTGTCAAATTTGAAAGAAAACAAAACGCATTGAAATCCAAAACCAAGATTATGGGCGCATGCGCTACAAACAGGGAGTACGTACACATGTATGTGTGCATATAAAAAACGCATAAAAACAGAATGTGGTACATGTGTAGCGCCTACAAGAAGGGCAACCTGTTGCAACGAGCGATTGCAGTTTAGCCGTTGTGGTGAAGAGACAGTGACTTTTTTCCGATTCTTTTTAGAGTTTTTTTTTATTTTTTTTTTATTTTTTTTTTATTTTTTTTAGATTTTTTTCCAATTTTATTTTTTTATATTTTTTCTTTTTTTTAGACTCATCTTTCTTTTTTTTAGATTTTGGTGCTGTTTAGTGGCAGTTAAGGTCGCTTTAGTGTTCCTCACTTCAACCTTTGTTGTTATTATTATTGTTATGGTTGACGGTAATGTCACATAAATTTCGTGTAAATTACAATTGCAAAGAAGAAAGATTCTTGCGACAAATATATAATAACGCGGGTGAGGTAACCGATATGCCACAAACACAAACAGATATTTGTACTAGAACAACAAAAACACCAAAATACCTACTTGTACTTATCTAAATGTGTATGGGTGTCATCTAAATGAAATGAAATTGAATGGGCAACTTTAGATGACAACGATTTTGGTGGCTGCGCCCTGTTTGAACTTTATAACAGCCGCTGCCTGCAGCAGCTCGTGCATCTGCGGCATGCAGCAAGCCGTTGTAAGGGTATTCATTCGCTAATTTGCATAATATACAAATTATTACCCACACACACACACAAACACACACATATGTATGCATATACGAGGCATATCGCTATGCGCATTGAACTGTTGTGGCAACATTGTCGTTAATGTCAACTTTTATTATCAATGAAATGTGACTCGACCACTCGGAAGGGAGTCGCAAGAGCGCGTGTGGCGCAGGCGCAACAGCAACGCATAGCAACAATGCCACAGCATACAAAAACAAAAGTCAAATAAATTATATAGATGACAGCGCATTTCATTTAATGCTTATAGGAAATAATATAGAATGCATGTAAACCCTTCTTTGTTGTACAACAACCCAAAAAATATATATTCAATGTGAAGCAAGCTGCATACCACGTTGTTGTGGCATATTAAAGGCGCCTTATCAACACTAAGTAGCTGCCTTTTGAACACATAAAAGGGTATTCTTACTGCAGCGCGCTTTACTATACCCTATATACACATATGTACGTAGATATGTGTGTCCCGTCTCATAACGCTGTTGCTCGTCCTCGCTTTTCTCTTTTATTTTCTATTTGCTTGCCATTTATCTGGCCAATTGGCAATAAAAAATACATAAAACGGCACTATAACGATCACCTGTTGAGTCGTTGGTGCCACAGCCGCAGCGAAGCGACCCTTTCTTATTCTTGTCTTGACTTTGTCGTTGATAAGCCTGTAGTTATGTGGAATAAGGAGTGGCAGATAAGTGGGTAACCGGAAATTATGGATAGCTTTTTAATAAAATTAAATACTTAACAGTTACATACATTGTTATTGTGATATGGTTGACTTTGAAGCAAGGCGTGAGAATGAAATCAGAGATCTCAAACAAATGCTTTGATTCAAATTTCATATATGAAAGTAGGGCGATTGGAATAGGTCAGGTTCATAAGGGTTATTCAGACCAGCTTTACCAATTCGTTAGTCGTTACTTGGTAGTTTTTTACGTGCCTTTTGTTTTTGTAAAATTAACAGATTACCGTTTCACTGCGTAACAAGGTACCAGACTGGCAAGCTAGATAATTTTTTGTTACTTGGAAACATCAATCGTCTGTTTGTTATACTTGTACGTTGTTGTCCAAGAAGTTCATTTGATTCACATTTACTGACCACTACAAAATAATTTTTGACACATTTTTAAAAATTTAGTATATAAAGAACCGACATCAGCTGCTTTGTAGAATATGGTCGGAAGAAACTATGCCCGACGATTGAAATTTAAGAGTATATCCAAAAAAGGGAGACCACATAATCTGCGCCAACTACCGTGGAATAAGCCTCTTCAACATCGCATATAAGGTTCTATCGAGCGAATTGTGTGAAAGATTAAAGCCAACCGTCAACAGACTCATTGGGCCTTATGGGTGTGGCTATAGGCTTGGAAAATCAATAACTGGCCGGATATTCACCACGCGCAAAATTCTCGAAAAGACTCGTGAAAAGAAGAACCGACACACACTACCTCTTCGTCGATTTCAAAGCTGTAAAAAGAAGTTGCCTTAAAGCAGCTATGTCTGAATATGGCATTATTCCTGCAGAACTAATACGACTGTGTAAACTAACGCTGAGCAGACCCAAAAACTTTTAATAGCTGCGTCAGGATCGGGAAGGACCTCTCCGAGCCGTTCGATGCCAAACTAGGTTTCAGACAAAGCTACTCCCTATTGTGCGACTTCTTCAACTACCGCTGAAAAAATTAGTTCGAGCTGCAGATATAAACAGAGAAGGTACAATCTTCTACAAAAGTGTACAACTGCTGGTGTACGCCGATGATATTGATATCATTCGCCATAAAAACCGCGTTATTCTGCTTCTCCAGGTTAGACAACGAAGCGAAGCAAATGGGTCTGGTAGTGAACGAGGGCATGACGAAATATCTCCTGTCAGCAAACAAACAGTCGTCGCACTAGGGACTTGGCTCCAACTTTACTGTTGACAGTCATAATTTCGAAGTCGTAGATAATTTCGCTTATCTTGGAATCAATATTAATAGCAACAACAATGTCAGCCTCGAAATGCAACGCAGAATAACTCTTGCCAACAGGTGCTACTTCGGACAGAGTAGCCAATTGAGTAAAGTCCTCTCCTTACGAAAGGCTAAATTCTAAAGTCACTCATCATCCTCGTCCTGATATATGTTGTAAAAGCCAATAAAGAAAGAGAAGAAGTATGATATTAAATAAAATTGAATCAACTGTTTTGGAACAAACTTTAGCACACTACTGAGTTGGAGCAAAAGTACGGTCACAGTTAAGTGTTTTATTGAAGTATCAATTAACAAATCACTAGATTAATGAGTTCGGTCTGAATATTTCCTGTTAAAATAACCAGTAAAAGTATTATGTTAAGGCTAAAGATATGAGAATAAAAAACCCATTGTTTCTTTAATAGTTAGACTTAGTAATCAGTATCTCACGCTGTATAGCAGCAATCGGGTTATGCTATATACCATTAAAAAAATAAGGTTTCATATTAAAAAAACTGTTAGGACCGTTTTATAATTGTTTGACTCAATATTGTTAGAGCAGCTGCCAAAGATAGACACCAGCAAAGAGAAAAAACGCCATATTTTATAGTTTCCTTCGATAAATTAGGCTGTAAATGTGAATAGCGTTTGTGGTCCTGATACTGTAACATCAAATCATGTCCAAATTTGAAATCGTCGATTCCGTTCCATTAATTTAGATTATTATGTCAACAATGCATCACGCTCTGGAAGACCAATTGCCAAAAATATACTCGTATATTAAATACGAGAAATCCTCCAGTTCGGCCATCATATAAGCATTGTTTCGATTGCCTAAGAGCTCAACATGGCACAAAAACCGTTTACAATCATTTAAATAAGGCTGAATATAAAAAGAAGTACGATGTAAGGGCGTATGGCAATACGTGGTAACGCATTCATATGCGAAGAGCTACAGAACCGCAATGAACTCGTTCTATCTCTAAAGCGGATGGCTAATGAGAATAAAAAATGGGTCACTTCTGACAACGTCAAGCTAAAGCGATCGTGGTCGAATCGCGGTGAGCCGACGCAAATAGCGACCAAACCACCTCTGACGGTCTGAAAGGTTTTGCTATATATTTGTTGAGATTGGGTGGGTTAGCAGGTAATCATCTATTATGAGCTGCTTCCCTACTACTGAATTTTTAACTGGGACCTATACTGCCAACAAATCAACCATCTGTAGTAAGCAATTGCTCAGAAGCGACCTGTTTTGGCCATTAGGAGAAGTATTGTGTTCCATCAGTACTACTCTAGGCTACAAACATCATTGAAAGTGACAATGCAGAACCTTCTGGAACTTTATTGTGAGGTTCTTAAGCATTTACCTTATAATCTGGACTTGGCGTTAAGTGAATGTTTATGGGGAATGATTTTGTTGGTGAAAATTTCGCTTCAAGAGAACCTTTCGAAAATCGGCTGTCGCAGTTTTTTGCAATAGGGATGAGGATTTTCTATGAAAGTGGCATTATGAATTTACTTGCAAAAAAGCAACAAGTTTTGAATCAAATAAATCGGATCATTATAATTATGCTACATTGTCTTGTGTCTTGGACATAATAGAAGGATATACTTCGTATTCATATCTTTAATGCTGTTCACATATCGGGCGACTACTCTTCGTAGGTCGAGTAACCATTTTCAGGACGAGACAAAATCCAAACCTATGGAGAAATGTTTTCTACATATCTTATTCGCTTCAGTAGTCCAAAGTAGTCACAACCTGATCAATATTTTGACATTCAACTCTTCATCACACATGCTAAAAATAGTTGTAGTGTAATTCAACGAGTAGCTAAGTGTTTTTATATGAATATATGTACATATAATCAGCTGAGCAAAAATACTTAAAGCTGTCGGAGCTGTCACTCAAACTCGAGCCACAGAGTGATCACAACAACTGCGCCTCGGATCAGGCATTCCTTGACAGCGCTTCAATATACCTGAATATACTTATACTATATATAAAAGTGAGTCTGTACTCCCATGTAAGTAAGCTTAGGCTTGAAAGGTAAACTTTTCAAAATAACCGCCGCAATTAGTAAAAGCGTTAAGTATGTACATATTTAAATGGCATACAAATTATGTGGGCGAATTCCCAAAGATGGTGAATCATGTGTAAATATGGCAGGGCTCGAGCAAAAATTAATGTGCCAACATGCCCGAATGCCAGTATTCATACATGTACTTGTAAGCTTGTAGTCTATTTTTACTTAGTTTGTGCTTGATTGAGTCTTAAGAGCCTACAGCTTCATAACTGACTGCGATCCCATCATCTATCATCCTCTGTAAATGTTGCTGCGAAGGTTTACTCATACCGCTGACGGCTTACTTTCATATTATTATAGCTATTTGTATGTATTAATATTTACTATTAAGGTAAATACAAATATACACTAATTACTGGCAGTTTACACGGCAAGTAAAGTCATACATAGATCAAGTTATTATACTACTTGACGGGACACACCCCAAGGAATGCGGTAGAGACCCTTCGCTATTAGCTAGATGCTAGTGTAAGCGTTGGAAGGTGGATTATTGCTGGGGAATCTACTAGCAATGTCAGCGCAGGCATATGTCAATGTCAAATTTTTCTTGATTTTGCGCTGTAAAGAATTCAAGTTGCATACTTATAAAACTCTTTTATTGTTTTGAATTTGGTTTTTAATTTTTATACCCTAAACAGTAGAGCGGGTTAAAAATCGCTGGCTCGAAACAGGTTTTAGACCCATAGTCTCTTCGGCGAAGTAGCTCAGAATGATCCGTAGATCATTTCTTGTATACGCAATTTTAGAGAAAACAAGTAAGTTTCGCGTGCAACTGAACATTTTATACTCTTGCAACTTGAAAGAATCAAAGGCAGGGAAATACTTTATGGTGTAAAATGTTAAGCAGAGGATATTCGACAAAAGGATTGTTAGAAAAACGAAAATCATTATAAAGGGTGATTTTTTAAGAGCTTGATAACTTTTTTTTAAAAAAAAACGCATCGCAACTCATCGGTTCTTTATTTGAAACGTTAGATTGGTTCATGACATTTACTTTTTGAAGATAATTTCATTTAAATGTTGACCGCGGCTGCGTCTTAGGTGGTCCATTCGGAAAGTCCAATTTTGGGCAACTTTTTCGAGCATTTCGGCCGGAATAGCCCGAATTTCTTCGGAAATGTTGTCTTCCAAAGCTGGAATAGTTGCTGGCTTATTTCTGTAGACTTTAGACTTGACGTAGCCCCACAAAAAATAGTCTAAAGGCGTTAAATCGCATGATCTTGGTGGCCAACTTACGGGTCCATTTCTTGAGATGAATTGTTGTCCGAAGTTTTCCCTCAAAATGGCCATAGAATCGCGAGCTGTGTGGCATGTAGCGCCATCTTGTTGAAACCACATGTCAACCAAGTTCAGTTCTTCCATTTTTGGCAACAAAAAGTTTGTTAGCATCGAACGATAGCGATCGCCATTCACCGTAACGTTGCGTCCAACAGCATCTTTGAAAAAATACGGTCCAATGATTCCACCAGCGTACAAACCACACCAAACAGTGCATTTTTCGGGATGCATGGGCAGTTCTTGAACGGCTTCTGGTTGCTCTTCACCCCAAATGCGGCAATTTTGCTTATTTACGTAGCCATTCAACCAGAAATGAGCCTCATCGCTGAACAAAACACGCGCGCGAAACACATTTCGAACCGAACACTGATTTTGGTAATAAAATTCAATGATTTGCAAGCGTTGCTCGTTAGTAAGTCTATTCATGATGAAATGTCAAAGCATACTGAGCATCTTTCTCTTTGACACCATGTCTGAAATCCCACGTGATCTGTCAAATACTAATGCATGAAAATCCTAACCTCAAAAAAATCACCCGTTACATATGTAGTATATGGGAATTAATGGTAGTATCGACGGACACTATATGCCATGAATATGCCACATACTAATAAAATGTTCCCTGAGTTTTATTAAGGTTCCTCATATACCATTACCTATCATGTGGAGTAAGGTCACTCGGATGTTATATGTTTGTTCTATGAGGGCTAAGTTATGATTCAACCCATTTACGACACCCAGACAAACTATTCTCAAAGAAAGATTATCTCTGAATTTAAATTATATATCTCACACATTGACGGATATTTGTGGTAAAAGGGCAACTATAGGCTACAGGCAACTGGGGGTGCAAATATTCGGTACCTATGGCTTGAACAGTTTTTGTTGGATTTGGACCATTTATAGTCATAAGATCGCATTCGCTAAAGGAATTATTCGTGCAAAGTTTTATCCCGTTATATTAAGTACTTCTTGATTTGTACACTGGCAGGGAAAGAGTCAGATGATTGCTGTCGGACTGCAGTCACACTGTAATATAAAAATGTTACATACCGAGTTTGGTTGAAATCGGTCCACCAGATCCTAAGGGTTAGCTTCTTGTGTGAAAAATTTAATGTGTAATGTGCGTATGGGGTCCAACCCCTGGTCAACAGTCAAAGCGGTATGGAAGCTCAACCGGTGATTGCTTCGGCTACGAGGTCTGACCGGAGACTTAATCTGGAACCACGGGAACAGGAGCCCTTGGAGTTCGCACCAACCTGCTCATACGGACTGGTTCCTCGGAGAGTATCGTGATGGGTGTGGTTAAAACCCGAATGCGGAAAGAACTGACACTTTGTCAGTTGAATGTGGACGTATTGCAACCGGGTGCCGGACTCGAATTAGAGCAGAGTTTTTAGATGGCCCTCGAACCTTACCAACCTGTTTATTGTGTCCGTTTACGCGATTATAGCCGAGTTAACAACAGCGCGACAGTCGTTTCTTCTTTCCCCTACGTGACGCCAATTTGATATTCCAAGCGAAGCCAAGTCCTTCTCCACTTGGTCCTTCCAATGGAGTGGAGGTCTTCCTCTGCTTCCCCCGGCATGGACTCAACAGTTGTTGTATCGTCCAAGCCTCTGCACCATATACATATAGCAGGAAGGGAATAATGAGTGACTTATAGAGTTTTGTTTTTGTTCGTCGAGAGAGGACTTTATTTCTCAATCGCTTCCTTAGTCCGGAATAGCACCTGTTGGCAAGAGTTACCTGCTCTGGATCCATACTCCTCGGACCGCTATTAGCTTAACAAAATCAAGCTCTTGTTAGGAAACTCTTTATTTGTGAAATGTATAGTATAATAGCTTCGTTAAAACAGAAGTTTACGTATTTTCATTCTTAAAATTTTCCATCACATTTTTACTTTTTTACTATATGAATACAATATTTCTTCATACTACCCCACTTATTTGTTGCTGGGTTTTCTTGTGAATTGCTAATGGGTTAATGACAGTCAGCAATGCGATCGGGAATGCGAATGCGAATGGGAACAAAGCGAATGCGTAGGCGAACCTGACTCAAAACAAATCAACGCTCACGAACACGCAAGCAAATCCAGAAAAAACACATAAGTTGTTTGCATTCGAATATATGAACTCACTTACATATACCTGTACGTATGCATTTCACTACCAATGACTTACATTTGAGAGCGCGAACATTTAACCAAAAAAGGTATTATAACCAGCACTTGAAGTTAGAGACTCTCACCTTCTGTTGCTGTTGATCTTAATACGTGTGTATTTACATACAGACTTATCTAGCGAACATACAAACGATCAGTTAAAAAGGCAGTTGAGCATGCGCGCGTTGCCTATGCACATAACTTTGTTCTTGTACCGCTGATTTTCCACACTGATAAAAATCAAAGAATTCAACACTATACTTTGATGTAAAAATTATGCATATAGAGGGTGTAACAAAATGTGAAGGTCCGGTTAATTATGCTGCTTTAGAGTTGGTAAACTTACTGGATGGACTACATATAGAGCCGTTTTTTTAGCGTACGGATCGCCAAGACGTAATATTACTCTAGACAATTGATCTTCAGCTTGAAGAAGCAGACAGTTTATTAATTCAGCTGGCACAATTGGATTTTGACATTTTATGAAAATATTTAAAAAAAAACAGCCTTTGTTTTCGTGGCCTAAACAACTTCGAAACCTTTCACGCTTTCAAATTAGTCCATTTTTTTCTAAGGTGGGATGTTAATGAACATTCATATGTTCAGCAAGAGAAAAATTCTGTAATATATTCTCTTCTTCTTCTTTGTTGGCGACGAGTTTACAACAGCGCGCCAGTCGTTCTTCCTTTTTGCTGTTTGGCGTCAATTGGATAGTTCCTTCTCCATCTGGGCTTTCCAACGGAGTGGAGGTCCTCTTCTTCCTTCGCTTCTGGTCTGATTCGTCAAGAGAGGGCTTTACTTCTCAATTGCTTACTCGGTCCGAGCTATTCTGCGTTGAATTTCGAAGCTTAAATTGTTCTGGGTGTTAATGCTGGTCCCAAGATAGACGAAATTATTTACGACTTCGAAGTTATGACCGTCAATTGAGACTTGGGAGCGACTGTTTGTTTGATGACAGACCCTCGTTCAGTACTACAAGTAGATCACTTGTAAGATAAGATGATTGTTGACCATTTCGTTAAAGTTTTTTTTTATAAAAACCCATTCAAAGAATGGTCAGAATGATCAGAAATGTCAGAATTCCCCGAGATGTTGCTTATTATTTGGGTGATCCAAAATTTCTCTGCCGGTGTTTTCCAAATAGTTTTAAGCGATATTGCAACCTGACTCAGAACGTTGTCAAACTGGAAATTTATTGCCTCGTGTTTGGTTAAAAATTTTGAACGATTTTTGTCAATCACTCGTTATTTTTTGATGAGTTGTAGCGTTCCCCATTAATAGTTTCACCCAGAAAGAGGAAGTAGTACCTTGGCGTTTTAGAAGCATTACCTCGACATCATGAAATATTCGGCTTTGCCATTGATTTGACTGCTTGGTCAGGTTTCAGATATGATTTTTTGAATTGAGTGATAACGTAATAGATCAATTTTTCAGCACCAGTCACAATCTGGTGCAAAATCGGCTTCAGGCATGGTCAAATATTGGTATGCCTTTCATCAATCACATCCAGTACAGCGATAAACTTATAAAACCCTATATATGTATGTTTTTGCAAATTTGTTAGAACACGGAAAGTTGAAGAACTCGAGATCAATGTATAGTAAATAATGTACCCACCTAAATTCAAAAATTTTGTTTTATTTAAATATTCTTGAAAAACTAAGTGATCTTGATCCATTCCTGAACAAGTAACCTTTCAGTAAAATCAATAACTAGTTTTCGAAATCAAAATTGACTCATTGCGACACCCTTTATTTGGATTACTACAAATAAATAAATGTTTAAGGGCGTAGTGATGATCGCTGGTTGATTGCCGCTGTGATAACTGATCATTTGGTAGCTCTTTGAATCTCTCGCGCCTATCAATACACTCTTCCGCTTACATTCTCCTACTCGTTCGCTCTGCTTTTCGCTGCATTTCGGCTATCGTGTTTCTTTATCACTGTCACTTACCACAATGTAATTGTAAATATCAGTGATGACTTGTTGTTGTTGTTATTGTAACCAAGCCTAACCTAACAATGTTCACTTGCTCAGGCCGTTGATTTAGTATCACCGCAGGGTGATTATCCATACAAAAACTCTTTGGTTGCGTAAACATTTTAATAACCTTTTCTTGTAATTGTAATTTGTCTGTTGGGCAAACAAATCATCGTCATCAGCAGTGTGCCTTTTTCGGCATACTCAACACGCATACATATATGTACATACTCACACAAACAATGTGGTAGAAGTTGAAGTGCGCCCTTTGCTGTTTGATTTGGTTGAGTACGCCACTTAAGGCTTAGGACACTTTGATAAATAGATTTTCAAGGTCCATGAATTACATAACTGCGGCATGAATTGTCTTGTGGTTTGGTGAATAAATAATTGCTTACATTTGTATGTGCGTATGTATGAGTTTATTTGTTTTGGTTCTTTTTACAGTGGCGTACAGTGCCGTGACACGCTGAACGGGCCGCAATGCGACGCTTGCCCACTTGGCTATGACGGCGACGGACGTTCGTGCACAATACGCTCAGGTGAGTGCAAAGAAAGTTTACTTAAATTATATAGTTTAAATATTTGTATTTTTCAATACAGTTACTACTTAAATTTGTATACGAGTATAGTAAAAAGAAATCTATTATTTTTCAATATATGGCTTTAATATTAATATGGCAAATGGTTAAAGAAAACCCTTTACCCTTCCTCTTCACCACACTCGATAAGATGAATTTCCGACGAACTTAATCTAAATCTTACCGATCCAAACAGGTTTAAGAAAAACGAGCCCTTAGGCGGATAAAATTTGGGTTAATTCCGGTAACGTTGCACCGGCCAGCTTGGAATGAGTCTCCGCATGACTCCACCACTTTGTATGCCAACCAAATAAATAAAACTGGATACAAAAATAAGCTCGAAATATGAGTCTCACACAAATCAACGTAAAAAAACCTCATGGACTGAGTTTCCATCTGTGATTTGCTGCTGAATCGCCACAAAAAACTGAATCATCTATTTCTGGTGATGAAAAGTTGGTTACTTATCAACGTCAAGCAAAGACGGCAAAAACATAGAAACCGCTTGATGTAAGCCATCGCCCATAAGCGGCTTTGGTCAATAGGAGAGTAATTGTGTTCCATCAGGACAGAGCCAAGCCGCACACATCGACCAGAAACTCCGATAGCTTGGTTGAGAGGTTCATATGCTTCCATATAATAGTCCTCACTTAGCATCAAGTCCTATCTTGAGACCCAGCATTAATCATTGGATAATATTCGACCAAATAGCACGTCCAGCTCGCTCGCAATAAAGAAAATATAGCAGCCGTAGCTCAGAGTGTACACGAAGGCATAGACAGTCGATTCAGCGACGTTCGCAGCAACTCGAGCTGACTTATGGGACAACTTGACGCATTTTACGTCGATATATTAAATTGAAAGCGTACAAAACACCGCTAGTGGAAAAACTGAAGCCGCTGGATTAGTTCCAACGGATCCAACGATTGAAACAAGCAAAATATGGAACAAAGATCAACCTAAAGAGATTCAAGAGCTGCAATTTTGATCAGAAAAAGCAACGGTTGGTGTGGTTTGTGGACCGATGGAATTATCGGCCCATATTTCTTCAAAAATAATGCCATCACCGGAACGTAACCGTCAATGGCGGCCGTTATCGCGCCATGGTAACCGACTATTAGGTGCCTAAAATTGAAGCTCGTGATCTCAGGGGCTCTTGGTTTCAACAAGAGCCGCTTCCCACACATCGCATCAATCAATGGATTTATTGAGAGAACACTTCGGAGAGCAGATGAATTTCACGTTTTGCACCGATCGTTTGGTCACCAAGAACATCTGATATCACTCCGTTAGACTTTTTTCTGTGGGTATATGTAATGTCTAAAGTTTATGCACACAGACCCGCTACGATTCCAGTCCGAATGCTCGAACGAGTCATTGAAAATTGGACATCGTATTGACCATCTGAGACTTAGCTCCTACCATCATTTGAAGGAGATAATCTTCAAAAAATAAATGCCAAAGAATATTCTTTCGTTTTAATATAATAAAGGGGGAATCCCATTAAATTTGAAATTTATGTGTTCTTTAAAAAAGTAGGCAACTATAAATAGATTACCCTTTACAATAAACTATACGAAGGCTGTCCGATAAATAACCGACCTAACCATGATGCACGCGACTTTTTCAAATTTTTTTTTTTTATTTTTCTACATAGTCTCCTTGTAACTCCACACACTTCTCCCAGCGATGCTCCCATCTCTGCAACCCTTCCAAATAGTACTTGGCGTCTTTGTCTGCAAAATACAAGTTCACGAAAGAGATTGCCTCCTCATTTGACGAAAATCTCTGGCCGCCGAGCGCAGTTTTAAGTTGAGGAAACAAAAAAAAGTCGCTTGGTGCTAGATCCGGTGAATAAGGTGGATGGTCAAGCAGTTCGAACCGCAATTCGTGGATTTTCGCCATGGCGACTGTTGAGGTGTGAGATGGTGCGTTGTCTTGGTGGAACAAGACTTTCTTTTTTTGCAAATGTGGCCGATTTTTCGAAATTTCTTCCTTTAGCTTGTCCAATAATGATGCGTAGTATGCTCCTGTTATAGTTTTTCCTTTTTCAAGATAGTCGATAAAAATAATTCCATGGCTGTCCCAAAAAACACTCGCCATCACTTTCCCAGCCGAATATACAGCTTTAGGTTTTTTTGGGGCTGGTTCCCCCTTTTCAATCCACTGTTTAGATTGGGTTTTTATTTCGGGCGTATAATGATGAATCCAAGTTTCGTCTACAGTTATCAATCGGCGCCAAAACTCGGTCTTATTGCCTCTAAACTGAGCCAACAGGGCGCTGGAAATGTTCATGCGCGCACGTTTGTGGTCTAGCGTAAGCAAACGCGGCACCCAACGCGCGGACAGCTTTCTCATGCCCAAATCTTGGTTTAATATGTGACAAACAGTTTCTTTTGACATCTTCATAATCTCAGCTATTTCCCTAACTTTAATCCGGCGGTCGTCTAGTACCAATTGATGAACTTTAGCGATGTTATCGTTAGTGGTTACAGTTTTTGGACGCCCAGGACGTTCATCATCTTCCAAGCTCCTGCGACCACGTTTAAATTCAGCTGTCCAAAATTTTACGGTGGTAAACGATGGTGCAGAGTCACCATACACAGAGTCCAACTCATCTTTGATTTGTGAAGGCGTATTGCCTTTCAAAAATAAAAATTTAATTACAGCTCGATATTCAATTTTTTCCATTTTGGGGAAATCACCGAAATAGACTCACAAAAACGACTGTCAACAGATAATTGCGCAAGATAAATTTCTGAAATTTTGGCGAGTAGCTATGATAATATGCACAAGTTGAAGTAGAAACTTTTTTTTCAGATATGCCGCTAGCTTCACGTTGAGGTCGGTTATTTATCGGACAGCCCTCGTACTAAGTCTTCAAATTAGTAATGGATTTCTTTTTACTACACCCATATTTAAGAATAGTATTATATATATTTTATTTCTTTCTAATGTTCGAATTTTATTCCAGCCAACATCTTAGTGCCCTCTCATAATGTTCAGCACTATCAACGCCAATACACTGCACGCAAATACTCCGTTATCACCTCGTGAAGCGGCCTCTAATCAAAGCCGAAGTCAGCACGAAGCAAAGCAAACGTATGCATGGTAGCATGTGTGCCCTAATTTTAGTCAATTGTGTTTAATAATTGCAATATAACTTGCCTTAACATAAAATATTTATATTTTTGTTCAAGTATTATCGAATCCAAAAAGCGAAAAATTTTAAATACACAAATATGATTTATACATAATTTCCTTGTATCCTTAATGCTGCAAAATGTCTAACCAATTAATGAAAATGTATAACTGTAAAAAGAAGTTTGAATAAAGTAGAGTTTAATATTAAAAAAAAGTCTTAAAAATAATTAATAAGACTGAATTGAACACTTTACTCTTTCTACGCCATTGGAAAAAGTTCAGAAAGGGCTCGCTGCGCTGTACATAACGGGAGCTTTAAGAACAACTCCAACGGCGGCTCTTGAACTGATACTGGCACATCTGGGCTGTAGGACGGCTGCGGAAGCGTTGGGACGCCGACCTTGGTTAGGTAGCTGTTCACAAGGAAAGCGGTGTGAGCCGGGACGTTGTCGTGGTTCACGTTCAATGTTTATGGCGCAAGTTCAAATGCTCCGTCACAAAGTCATGACCCACAGATTTTGATAAATTTAACATCTGGCCAATTAAACGAATACTTTGTCGACGGTCTGAGTTCAAAACTTGCGCACACGAGTAACATTGCCGGTGTTTGTCGAAGTCGCAGGACTCCAAGCACGGTCTTCATCATCGACCTCTTTCTATCCTTCAAAAAGGGGCTGGTGCCACCGACTTCTTTCTAAAGCATCATCTGGGTAAGCCTGCTTGATTATATTTAACGTCTCTGTCGCAGATTTACCAAGTTTACGAAATATCTCCTGTCATCAAACAAACACTCGTCGCATTCGCGTCTTGACTCCCCCGTCACTATTGACAGTAATGTAAAAAAAGTCTTAACTTCGAAGTCGTAGATAATTTCGTTTATCTTGGAACCATCATTATCATCTACAACAACGTTAGCAGAAATTGAGAAGTAAAGTCCTCAAAAGTAAAGTCGACGAACAAACACTAAATTCTACAAGTCACTTATCATCCCCGTCCTGCTATATGGTGCAGAGGCATGGATGATGACAACATCTGGTCAGTTGGTATTACGAGTTTTCGAGAGAAACGTTATGCAGAAGATTTATGGGCCTTTGCACATTGTCAACGCCGTATGCCCCAGTCGATGGAACGGTGAACTTTAAGAGATATTAGACGTCATTGACACAGTTCAGCGAATTAATATGTAGAGAGCGGCTACGCTGGTTAGGTCATGTCATCCGAATGGATGAAAACACTCCAGCTCTGAGAGTATTCGACGCAGTACGCGCCGTGGGACGCAGAGGAAGACTTCCATTTCATTGAAAAGACTAGGTGGAAAAAAATTTGTATCTCCAATTGACGCCAAACAGCAAAAAGGAAGAACGACTGGCGCTCTGTTGTAAACTCGGCTATAACGGTGTCTATGCCAATGAAGAAGAAGTATAATTATAGAAGTATAAATATAGTTTACTTCAGTGGAAAATAAAACAACAATATTTATAACTAATTAATTAATTTATTTATAATTTTATTGTTATTGATGACACTATGCACTATCTACGCAACTAATGCAAATTTTAATACATAAGAGTATATAACCATTTTTTTTTTAATTTTCTACCACTTATCGGACCGAAAAAAGCACTTTATATGCTCCAAAAAATCAAATATTGAATTTTTAAATATTTTTTATGTGTATATGTATACATTTCAATTTTAATTATTATGCGCTTATGCCGATATATGCATGCGCGTTATTGTCATAAATCGATCTTATGCTATTAAGTATTTACAAGTTCTTAATACGAACACTCAAGATTGTGAATTACACGTAATATTTGCATATTTAATTAATATTTCCCAATTTTTGTTTGTAATTGTTGTTTCGTAATCTGTATGTATTTGACAAAATGTATTCAAAAATGAACTTTTGTTATTGAAATCGTTGCTATTTGTTTACTTTTTAACGGTTAAATTTGAACTTTACGGTTGAAAGTTTTACACATTTATGTAACTATTTTAACGCAGCATAAATTTTTAATATAATTGCTGCGCTATAATATTATTTTTTTAATAATTGTAATTTTTTTATGAATTATTTTTTTTTTATAAATTATTATTTCTTTTATAATTAAATTTATTTTATAATTAATTATTTTTTAATTAAATTTTTTTTTATATAATTCATGAGTTTTTTATGTTTGTGTACGCTTAAAATT
Source organism: Bactrocera dorsalis (assembly GCF_023373825.1). NCBI lineage: Eukaryota > Metazoa > Arthropoda > Insecta > Diptera > Tephritidae > Bactrocera > Bactrocera dorsalis. The sequence goes on along the minus strand of NC_064303.1, from coordinate 10,230,584 downwards.
GCTTAAAAATATTTATATTTTTGAAAACAGCGCATATTTTTGGCGAGTTAATTGGGTTTCTTCTTTTGTTTTGTGTTTTTTTTGTTTTTGTTATTGTAAATACTTGAACTGTTTTTTACTGCTCTGCTACATACAGTCACTTATACATACAAAGTAAATGCTGATACTAAAGAGTACGTCAGATAGAATTAACTGTTATGTTTGCGCTATTACAATTATTTTTTTTTTCAATAAACTACGGAGTTCGAAAATTCCAACATTTGAGTATAATAAACTGGCGCTATTATTTTTGGTTTTGTGTTTATTTAACAATTATTCGACTTTCGTCATAATAATATGTAACAGTGTCCAACAACTAAGCAAACATGTAACTGTACTACAAAATTGCGGGTTTCTGCTATATGCTATATGCTGAGCATTTGCAGTATTTAATTATTAAATTAAATTATTTTCTATACTTTCATTAATTACTTTTAATTAAATTAACTAATTAATTTTTCAATTTAATTTCAATATTTTAATTAATTTAATTAATTAATTAATTTTTAATAATTAAATTTAATTTCAATATTTTAATTAATTCACATTAATTAAATTAAATTAATTTTTTTATTAATTACTTTAAATTAATTAATTTTAATTAATTACATTAATTTAATTAACGTTAATTAATTTTAATTTTTATATTAATTTTGTAATTTTAATTAATTACTGTATTTAATTAATTAATATTTTTTAAATATCATTTTATTTTTAGAAAAATTAAATATTACGGAAAATTTTTAAATAATTTTTAGAAAAAAGTTTTGAACTGTCTTTTATTTACAATTTTAATTTATTTAAAATAACCAATTTTTTGTAAACTTTGTTCTTACCTCGATTTGGCACATACACATGCGCATTAGTTGCATTAATTTGTTTATGCAAAAAATCGTATTCTTTGTTTTTAATACATATTTATAAATAAATTCGGTATACTTGTACTTTGGAAGCACAAATGTTTAGAATTTGTATTGACACAGGCAAAAAAACGTTTATTGGCCACATGACGTTGACGCCGCTGCTTTGCATATACACGGTGCACGCAAACGCACGCATGCACACAGCATTGCTTCAACGCGCCTCACATTATGCAACAAATGGTCGTCTAACGATGTGTGTCGTGCGCGGGTTTCGGCTTTGGTTTTATACGGGGAGGGGTAGGCAAGGTTCGTCTTCATTCTTTCGTTTCATGCCCATTCGCACCAAGTTCGAGGAGCTCATGGGGTTCGGCGTTCAACTAGAAGAATTTATTTATTGAAATTATATATTTTTTTAATTAAAATTGTTTAATTTTTTTTTAAATAAAATTTTAAATTTTTTTAATTTAATTTTTTTAAATTTTTATAAAACTTTGTTCTTTAAAAAAAAATTAATTTTAATTAATTTTAATTTTAATTAATTTTAATTTTTTTTTAATAAAACTTTAATTTTTTTATTTTAATTCTTAAAATTTTTTAAATACAATTTTTAAACATTTTTTTTAAATATTTTTAATTTTTATTATTTATTTCTTTTTAATAAACAATTTTATAATTTTAATTTTGATTTTTAATTTTTTTTAATTAAAAATTGTTGGTGTAATATTGTATTATATATTATTACTTACCCGATCGACACTTTGCAAATCGTTTCTCGATAGATGATTAACCAAAATGGTGCCCAAGGCGTCACACATGACATTGATGGTGGTACGGAAGCGATCTCTATGTAAAGATATTAAAAATAAACAAAAGTGAACAGTGGACAGATTCATAAACTTTTAAAATATCCAATCGAAGGATTACAGTTAAAAATTATTTCAAAGATTCCCTCTTCGCTACTATAGTAAACTATTATAGAGATGCTGATTGGTATCCCTGAAACCTTCATATCTTGGTTGGTTCAAAATGGGAGGCGGGTAAACACCAAACAGCACTTAGGCCATCATTACGTTCCCAGATGATAACCAAATTAAGCCTAATCCAGCAACTCAGTGGATTTGGTAAAAAATTTTATTTATTCCACCCAACCTGCTTGTTAAGAGCACTGGATGTATCCCGTTTCATCCGGCTGAAGACTGAACATTCGCATAGATGATGTTCCAGCGACTTATTATTCTGCGCTTGACTGAATCTATTTTTCCTATTTTCCAAAAGAGGGATCTTAATGGTAGATGTCCTTTGATGACCCTTACAATGTTACTAAGCTCCCTTTTGACTAGAAGAACGTCTATCCGCCATCAACACTACACCAAAGTCACTTTGTATTGTGGTCTGTGTTGCTTGTTTTCCAAGACCTGATGTGTTCTTTAGGCTCCATTGCTTCAAATAACCCTTGAAGGAACTGAATGGCCTGGGGACAGCTTAGGAGAATTGTGTCTCCAGCTGCCCTCTAGTGGACCAACTCGTCTTCCTTTTCATTTCCTTCTATTTCTATATGACTGGGTACCCGCATAATATTAATCTACTAGGGATGTAGATATTTATTGCTTGCATAAATTAATATTTGCGATACCTTTAGCCTTAATTGCTGCTTTGCTATCCACATAAGGTTTAAGGACTTGCAGGTTTGAGCAGTTAGACAAGTGGCCATATGGAACTTTCTTTTATGCTCAGAATTTGAGTCTGAAGGACTAAATTCTGTGTTAGTCATTTAGTTTGAATCGACCTTCTGTGTATGAACTACAGCAGAAGAAGCCTGCCTATTTCACCCTTTCACTATTTGATCCGTCGGTGAATATGTAGATTTCGCCGCTGTAATTATCGACCACAGAACCATTGATTTATCCCTGAATATGGTACCATAAAATTTTTGGGTTTTAGAATAGAACGCGTCAATAAAACATAGATCAAGTTTACTCCCTTCTTCCGAGGATAATTCTATATTAATTCTCAAAGTTTCGTTTTGACAATAACTCGATTATACGAGATCAGATTGCGCTTTACATTTGTTTCCCCTAACCTCAGCGTTAAGCATGTAGGAACCTCAGACTTGGAACATTTTAATCAATTTTCCGGGTCTTGTAATGAACCAAGCTATGAAAATTGATTAAGAAATCTTAGGGATAAATCTCCAATCAAATTTGTGGGTAGGTCATCATCGGATTGTATGAGTTTCTTTCAGTATTTGTCAGACCAGAAATTAATCTACTTCCGTTACTGCCCTTACACTCAAAACTCCTGACCCTTATACAATATTCGATAAGGTGTGGGAAATAAACGTTTACTTTAGAAATCTTAGCATTATTTTATTGCTCAGCACATCCATATAATGCGACTTGTTTCCTCCTTCAACCCATGCTTATATAACCCAGCAGAATACCACCCCTTTATATAAAACAAGGACTGAGTTATAAACACGATAACTTACAGCAACCAATCGACAGCTATAATCAGCGAGACATCCTTCGGTTCCAGTCCCACAGTATCCAACACCATCACCATAGTTACAAGACCGGCTTGCGGTATACCAGCTGCACCTATCGACGCGGCCGTGGCCGTAATACTGACCGCAACAATATTGCCAAAGGAGTAGCTCATCTCACGATATTGGGCAATGAAAAGCGCAGCCACGGCTTCATACAATGCCGTACCATCCATATTGATTGTAGCACCGACCGGAATGACGAAACGTGTAACACGCGGATCGATACCAATACCGTCAAGACATTTAATGGTAAGTGGCATGGTGGCCGAACTGGAGCCCGTACCAAAAGCAGTAGCTAAGACTTGACTCAATTTGGCAATGTAACGGTAAGGTAGTGTGCCCGTGCCCAAGAAGAATATCACAGCAATGGTACCTTTGAACGGATTATAGATTTAATATAATTGAAAACGAACGGCATACAATTTTAACTCACCGAAGCCGTGCAGGAACAAACCCAACATTACCGTTATAAAGTACCAACCCAAAGATTGTATAGTGGCTGCTATTGAGTCCATTTCAATGATTTTGGCAGCTATAAGGAAACCCACACCGAGCGGTGAGATCCTGTTATGACAAAATGAAAATCAGTCCGACAATTTCTTGGTCGAAGCTTTCATTTAACTTCTTCCCAAACTTACCAAATGACCCAGGATGTTATAGTCATCATAGCTTCACTTAGTGAGGTGAAAAAGTCTTGTAGCAATTGACCCTTTTCACGCATGCGACCGATTGTTGTGCCCAAAATTACACTAAACATAACCAAACCAAGTACGTTGGAACCCTCACGTTGTGCTGATTTAAAGTCCCACTCCTCCATGGGTACTGTAACGAAATGAATGATCTTAAGTCTCATATGTACATACTTTTTTAACTGATCACTTACCTGGTGGACTTATACTCGTGTTTTCGAAAATTTCCGTGCGATACTGGAAAATAAAATGTAGGTTACAATATTATTTACAACCTTTTTTATTCATATATAAATTTGTTTCTTTTTGGAAGCTGTTCGTTAATGGATAGACTCAACACATCTTGGTTAATGTTTCAGGTATAAAATTGCAAAACCGACAAGGAGTAGAGCTCGAAAAAAATATTTGACAACGTCACCGAGAACTCTACACTCAGCAAACGCATAATTACTGATGACGAGACGTGGAGTTATGAATATGTCGTTGAAACTCTCTAAGAATCTATCGAATAGCGGTCCAAAAATGTGCCGAAACCGAAAATACCGTCTCAAAGTCGAACAAAAATTAAGGGTATGCTATTGTTGTTGTTTTAACGGGTATCTAATCCCCGTTAGTATGGTAAAGATTAGCTAAATTGTCGTCGACATCATCCAACGGAAGACCCAAAAAACGTTCTGTTTTTATGGGGTCGGACCAAAGGGGGAAGGGTGTTAGATACGTAGGGTTAGCAGGGCATCTAAAGAGGAGGTTAGTGTTATACGAGGACTCGTTGCACGCTGGACATATGTTTGATATGTCAAGGTTGATTCTTGATAAGTAGGAGTTTATCCTGTTATAGTATCAAGAAGAAAGCTGCGCAAAGATCACTCTCAATTCTCGCGGCATCTCAAGATCTACGTATGCAATGGGTTTGACTCCAAGTACGCCATTCACTGAGAGGGAGTTGATGAAGGTGTTAATCGCTCCACTGTGCATAGCTAAAGTTAATTGCGTCCGAAGACTGGTCGGCGTATTGTTTTATGTCATCGACGTAGATTCATGCTCTTAGGCGGCGGTTTCGCTCCAAGCAGGTGACTGCAGGATGATTTCTAAAAAAGCACCCCACCAGAAACTGCTTATATAGAAGTTCAATATGCTCCTTAACTGGGAGCATAGAGGCGTCACTTTGTAAGTGTTCGATAGGAGACGACATCAAAAGGCATGCTGTTGTGACAAGTTTGTAGCTTCCTGGACTGTATTCTACTGTATCTAGGCGACCTTCCCTGTGGGTAGGGGGGAACCCCCTTGGTGCAGGGTGGGAACCGAATATACCCGTCGTAAGAGGCGACTAAGATCCTGGCCGCCAGTCCAGAGTTGTGTGGAAACTCAACTGGTAGTAACTTCGTTTACAAGGTCTTACCAGAGACTTTAACCTGGTACCACGGGGAGCAGTAAGCCCTTGGAGGTAAAACTCCAATCTGCTCATTGGGTTTGGACCTTTGGGGAGATTCGTGGTGGCTGTGGTTAAAACCCAAATCGCGGGAAGAACTGACTTTGTCAGTTCAAATGTTGAGTTGTATTGCAACCTGGCGCCATGCACATAGTACGGTAGAGGTTTTAGATGGGCCTTGAACCCAACCAAGATGGTTAGTGTGTCCATGCCACATTGCCGATTGGTACTGAAAATATTTACCCAGTTTTCAGGGCGCTGATCGACGCATTGTATTGATCCGTTGTGCTTCTGAGCACCGTGGATTTAGGCCTTCGCAGGTAGAATCCCACGTAAAACACTCTCGACAGTTGTATCCAGGCGACCATATTGATGCGGCTTAGTTAAGGAACGGCCGGCTGATTGCCTTATATGTTGCCAACAACGTTTGTTTGTCTTTTCTCAATATGCTGCTGGCTTGACGCATTTTTTTGCGGCTCTGTACCTTGGCAATAATCGAGGTCGAGTGAAGAGAGAAGGCTCACGGGCTGTTGAATGCCACATCTAAAGCCTTAGGGTTATTGACAGTCGGAATTTGCAAGTCGTCGACAGCAATATTAAGGTTAATCCTGTGCTCCTTAGTCCAGTTAGTCGCTGTGGGTTTATTGAGGGAGAGGGTTAGGTTCCGTGCAACGAGGAAGTGAGAAAGGTCCAAGGTTTGAGTACATGCCACCGGGTATGCACATCGTTTTCTTTGGTTATTGTGGTGTGCTTCAACATAAATTCGTTCTAAAGCATCAAACGGTCAATAAGAGATATTCCATGGCCGTTTTAAGGAAATTAGGTAAGTCAATACTTCGCAAACGATCCGATTTCTGGACAAACAATTCATCGATTTATCAACAAGGCAAGCATTACAGCTTGATTGTAACTGACTTTTTGGCCAAATGGATTAAGCATTGGCATGCTCAGGAACCTATGTAACTGAAAGACAATGGTGACATACATATATGTAAGTACAAAATATGAAGTTTGATAACACTAGCCGACAATTTTGACTTTTTTTTTCTGCTCTGAAACCAAACTTGTTTTTTTATGTTGCTTTGATAAGGTACATATATAGTTTGAATATAAAAAAAAAATGCTAGGTCCAGGTTAAGAGAAAAATAAAAGTAAAGTTTTTGCAAAAAATATATTGAATATTACAAATTTTTATCCCTCAATTTATATTTTCTTGTACTTTTTTGAACTTCTGCTGTATTGGTAGTCAGGATTATCACGTAAGCATATCCAGCAATAGTCTGCCAGCATGCTAGGAGTCCATTTGCCTTGATACCTTTTCTCCATACTCAATATGTCTTGGTGAAATCTCTCCCCATGTTCATCACTGACTGCACCTAAATTGGGAGGAAAGAAATCCAAGTGCGAATGTAGGAAATGTATTTTCAGGGACATGTTACACCCTAAAGCCTGAAAATCCGTCAATAGGCTTGATATGAGTTCTTCATAATCGGGTGATTTGGTGTTACCCAAAAAATTTTTTACAACCTCAACAAATGAAAGCCATGCTTTTTTTTCTAGCGTATTTAGTTTAGAGACAAAGTTTTGATTTCGCATCACTAAGTCTCGGAAATATACTTTTAAGGTATTGAAAACCTTCTCCCGTTTTATCCATTGCTTTTACAAAATTTTTCATTAAGCCTAATTTTATATGAAGGGGTGGCAATACAATATTCTCGGGTTCAACAAGACGAAGATTGGACACACTTTTCTGATTAGGTACATAGTCTGTTCTTTTTGGCCACTCTTTTTGGATATAGTGTTTGCTTCGAGCTCTGCTATCCCATTCGCACATAAAACAGCAAAATTTTGTGTAACCAGCTTGCATACCTAGTAACATCCCAACTACTTTTAAATCAGAACAAATTTTCCAAGAATGTTTAGCATACTGTATTTTTTGTAGTAGATTTTTGATATTTTCATAGGTTTCTTTGATATGTACTCCATGCACCTGAATCTATCGCAACCTTTTCCGAACTCGTATAAGAAGTATAACTTCAATAATAACGGGTGATTTTTTTGAGGTTAGGATTTTCATGCATTAGTATTTGACAGATCACGTGGGATTTCAGACATGGTGTCAAAGAGAAAGATGCTCAGTATGCTTTGACATTTCATCATGAATAGACTTACTAACGAGCAACGCTTGCAAATCATTGAATTTTATTACCAAAATCAGTGTTCGGTTCGAAATGTGTTTCGCGCGCGTGTTTTGTTCAGCGATGAGGCTCATTTCTGGTTGAATGGCTACGTAAATAAGCAAAATTGCCGCATTTGGGGTGAAGAGCAACCAGAAGCCGTTCAAGAACTGCCCATGCATCCCGAAAAATGCACTGTTTGGTGTGGTTTGTACGCTGGTGGAATCATTGGACCGTATTTTTTCAAAGATGCTGTTGGACGCAACGTTACGGTGAATGGCGATCGCTATCGTTCGATGCTAACAAACTTTTTGTTGCCAAAAATGGAAGAACTGAACTTGGTTGACATGTGGTTTCAACAAGATGGCGCTACATGCCACACAGCTCGCGATTCTATGGCCATTTTGAGGGAAAACTTCGGACAACAATTCATCTCAAGAAATGGACCCGTAAGTTGGCCACCAAGATCATGCGATTTAACGCCTTTAGACTATTTTTTGTGGGGCTACGTCAAGTCTAAAGTCTACAGAAATAAGCCAGCAACTATTCCAGCTTTGGAAGACAACATTTCCGAAGAAATTCGGGCTATTCCGGCCGAAATGCTCGAAAAAGTTGCCCAAAATTGGACTTTCCGAATGGACCACCTAAGACGCAGCCGCGGTCAACATTTAAATGAAATTATCTTCAAAAAGTAAATGTCATGAACCAATCTAACGTTTCAAATAAAGAACCGATGAGATTTTGCAAATTTATGCGTTTTTTTTTTTAAAAAGTTATCAAGCTCTTAAAAAATCACCCTTTACATACTAACAGGAACCAAAATATATAAATTTTATAATTATAATACCTATATTCGAATGATGAACTTCCTAGGTGAAATGATATAATACTTAATGGGGTCCCATATTCGGCACTGAGATTAAAGAACACCAACGTTTTACGTCATAGAGAAGAAAGGATCCTCGCTTATATTTAGCGAAGTTAGTTAATTTGAAAGAATGCTCAGTATTTTGTTCAAAATTAGATTAACTTTAAATAAATTCGCAACATAAATAGATTTCAGACCACACCATTTTGCATTGATTATGATGCAGCAACATACTAATCTCGAGTATATCCGTTTCGGAAATAGTAATTGAGATGAGATGCCTACAAAGCTCAAACCAATTACATTACTGTAGTCAGAGCTGCTCATGCGCCAGTTGGATATCATGCTGATTAAGTAATTCAATTTGTACTCGTAATACGATATGAACAGATGAGTAGCGCAGCAGGCAGTCTACATACTAAGCACTAGCAACTCATAGGGTGAATAATGTAAATGGTATCACAATACATGATGAGATCAAATGTACATGTGAAAGGGTGAGAGAAGCTTATTTTTGTAAATATGTATGTAACATTTGCATAATGACGATTTTTTTGTCTTTCGTGGACGGAAATAGTAAGGTATAGTGAAGCTTTTCGTAAAAATGAAAGAATGGAAGAAAGTAAAACTCGAAAAATAAAATGGTGAGCCGGGGGAGAAATCATTAAATCTAAGTTATTCTAGAAAACTAATATTTCTTTCCTTATTTTTATGCTCGAAACGGGGTATATTATGTTTGTAATGATGCCTGAAACTGAAGCTCGTGATCTCGGCGACATTTGGTTTCAACAAGACGGCGCCACTTCCCACACAGCGCATCAGTCAATGGATTTATTAAGAGAACACTTCGATGAGCAGATAATTTCACATTTTGAGCCCGTCCATAAGCCATCAAGATCGTGTGATATCACACAGTTAGACTTTTTTCTGTAGGGATATGTATAATCTAAAGTCTATGCGGACAATCCCGCTTCGATTTAGGCCTTAGAGCAAAACATCGCCCGTATCATTCGTCAGTTACCAGACGAAAAGCTCAAAAGAGTCATCGAAAATTGGACTCAACGGGTAGACCATCTGAGACGTAGCCTCGGTCAATATTTGAAATAGAGAATATTCAAAAAATAAATACCAAAAAATGTTCTTTCGAATAATAATAAACATTGCCTATTAAATTTAAAGTTTCTGTATTATTCTTTAATAAAGTAGGAAATACCTCGGAATGGATCATCCTTTAATGCTTAGGAGGAAAAATCGGACATTCCATAACATATACATATATAGATACAGATATATATGTATATATAAATGCGACTTGAAGGTTATTTGTATGAAACTATTTACAATCTACTCCACAAAATTGGTTATATCAGAAAACGAGGATCTATTCGTTTGAATTAATTTCATAACTGATTATCTCATCGAAATAGGTTACCCTGATTATCTCTAAGCAGTATGGAGTACTTGAAATTTGTTGTTGCTCAAGTTATAGTCCATTTTGAGTACCATTACGTACAATTACAAAATCTAAAAATTATCTCAGCATTTTACAAGTGAAGGCGATCGCTAGACAATACTTCGCTTTGGCAATATACAATACTTAGTACAGCACTCGAGCGCTTACACTCAAATTAGGTAAGTACTTGTATTATTCCACATACATAATCGTAATTTTTTTTCACAATTCTTGCTAAGCAATACCAATTTAATTTACATATATTATTTGTGCGTGTTTGGTATTTTATTTTTCAAATTTCAACATTCTTCCACCAACTATCAACTTCGGTTAAATTAAGCATGCGGTCGTAAATTGGATAATTTGTAAATAAATTGATAGCAGTGCAGATTCGCTATTCGCATGTGCACTAATATATTATACCGTTATTTGTGTACCACTAGCGCGCTTTTTTTGTAGGCATTTGTAATATGTGTAGCTTAGTTGATGGGGACAGAAATATATATATACTAGTTACATATATATATACTAGGCACATACTTTTATCGCATAGTGTGTAATATGAGAGAGTATTGCTAATTAACTGTTATTTCCTGATTACAATGTATTTTTCGTATATACATACATATAATAGCATAATTGTTTTTTAACACCCACAATTGCTCGATCGTACCATATTATCACTAACAAATAAGGAAGCGCTAAGTTAGTGTGCGATCGAACATTTTCTACTCTTGCAACTTGCTGGAATCAAAGCAATTGAAATACCTTAAGGTGTAAAAACGGAGGTCCGAAATCCATGCGATTTTATATATACATATACTATATATATATCTCGTACACTGACCGATATACAACCACTAATCATATGGAGTAAAGTCCGCTGGTTGTTCGAAAGAACATTCTCTGGCATTTATTGTTTGAAGATTATCTCTTTCAAATGTTGGCCATGGCTACGACTCAGATAGTGCAAAACGTCAACCAGAAGCTATTCGGCATAAGATTTCTTAGAAAAAGGAATATCTTTATATGTAGTATATGGGAGTTCGGGCAGTATCGACTAACTATTACTGATCATGCCACATACTAAAAATTTGTTTCCTAAGTTTCATTAAGATCCCTTACATATATTCACCAATCATATGAAGTAAAATCAACCGGATGTTCGAAAATCCTGATATTAGTTATTTGGGGGCTAGGTCAAGTATTTGCCCATTTTTATCTATTTTAGTAAAACACGTTCTGTAATTTTCATTGAGATAACTCAAATATTTGACGATTTATACAGTATAACGTCAACCGGAAGTTCGAAAATGTAGGCTCAGGGAAGTATTGACCCAATTCAACCCATTTTTAATATACAAATACACTACCATCAGGAAAGCTTTCTCCCTGAATTTTAATTAGATATCTCACACACTAACCGATTTTTTTTCGATAAACAGTCAACAATAGGCGGTGGGGTCCACATATTCGGTGCGTATCGTCTTGAACAATTGTAGATGGATTTGGGCAATTTTCGGTCACAAGTGTAGTCCGATTTTTCGTCGAAGTCAGAGATATGTGATTTCACCAAAAGTGTGCGGTGCCACTCCAATCGTCCAATTTTCACACCGGCCCTCTCATAACATCTCGAAGGTGGTTTATTGTGCTTTAGAGGTTCTAATATTTTTGCGGGGCAAATTTGGTTGTGGTAGCTTTAGTGGTTTACTAGATACTTAAACTTGTTAGAAGACGGGGACGGACCCACTTTTTCAATCTTTTTTGCCCACATGTGCCCGTTGCTACTGCGTTCCCCTGTGCCAAATTAGAGTTTTATTTCTTAATTTAGTGCTTTGTTATGGCATTTTATACGTTTTCAGCTAATGCCGTTTTGTGGGCGTGGCAGTGGTCTGACTACGACCAATCAACGGATTCGTACTATTTTTGCCAAGGATACCAAGTTTCATAAAGATATATTAATTTTTACTCCAATTACAACTTGCACGGACGGAGGGACGGACGGCCGGTCACTCGGACTTCAACTCGTCTCGTCATCCTATTTATTTCTATATATGTAACCCTATATCGAACTCGATTAATCTTAGGTGATACGTACAACCGTTAGGTGAACAAAACTGTCATACTCTGCAGCAACATGTTGCAAGAGTATAAAAATATACCATGTTACATACCTGAAACATTGTCGATTGGATGATATTATCCGTAAACATATTTCTGTAAACAGTTAAGATTATTCAAAAAATACTCTCACGCTTCATATCACCACTTACCTCACTAAATCCATAAGCGTATCAGGGGTTAGGACTTTCGATGCTTTATCCACAGATTCAGTGCGCACTTCCACGATTTTTGCACCCTGTCCAGGTCGTATTGTTGTTACCAGACAAATGCCCAAAACGACGGCAGAGATTGTTGTGAGAAAATAATAAGCATTGGCGCTATAAAGAATATAATTTAAGCATATGAAAATCGTATAGAGGTTTACATGCATTTCGTTCTCACTCACCGTATAGCAATCTTCCCCGACATACTCAGATCGAGTCCACCAATGGCACTCGTTATGGATGAAACCAATAATGGCACAATTAAGCATTTCAGCATGCTAAAAAATATGGTAGAACATTTGTTATATATTGTTTGTATTTTCACAGGTAATAGTAGTGATTGCTTAGAGGTCCAAGAAAATCTTGAGACAAGCTATTATAACTATTATGGATAAAGACTGTGTGTTTGGCTCTTATAAATTTGGGTTTCAGTCCGAAATTTGTATAGACAAAACAGTGGATTGCTAAAATGGAAAATTTAGATTTTCTAAAGAATCCTGTGATCTCTATTATCTCTAAGCATAAGCTCTTCTGCTGATATATGAGAATATCTATTAATAGATTAGAGAAACCTTTTGTTTACGAAAAGTTCAGTTAGATCGAGTTTTTGTAGTAAGTCTCAAAATAATCATTCTTTCTGTTGAGAGTAGTTGTTGATTTCAAGCTTGAACCGATACAAGGTATTTGGTTTGATTGATCTAGATCTAGCTAAATCTTGAGAACGAAATTCTCTCTCTAATACATCTATGCCTCTATTCTATCTTCTATATGTATGTGTATACTAGTACTTCTTGGAGTTATTTTTCTTCAATATACCGTTCAGCTAGACATCCACAGAAGTTTATTGTATACTTTATGTTTAGGTCTTAAAAATATGTAGTTTTATTTAATTTCCAAATATTGGACCGAATTTCGAAAATAGTTATAGTAAAATGATAATTTTTTTAGCTGAAACTAACTGTTAATATCGAACGATTGATTGTGATAACCAAGTCATGTCCTAAAGATGAAATACTGGGATATATCCCTTGTTGTTATTTTCCTTCAATATCTCAATAGTTGGATCATTAGAACCACTCGAACTATTTTATATGTTTGATAGCGCTCATCATACACTAAACCTTATAAACAAGGGGACTTATAGATTTATGGCACGTTTTTAAGTGGCAGAACTCCAGAGGTGGATTTATCAAATTCAAATATGAAATTAGCTGACTTTGGACGCTTAGTGATAAGCTAGTTGATACTAAAGAATACCACTTAATTCCAAGAGAGGATTTTATAACTGTTATCTCCAGATTCCAGTAAGCTCCTTGGTTGCTTAAGTACGTCTTTTAAACTGATAGTCTAATTAATAATTAGACCTTTACATAAATGATGGTTTAATACAATGGCTTGACACAATAAAAAGATTTGGTTACTGGGTTTCTAAATTTGTATGGTTCTTAAAACTTATGATTTATAAGATTTTCTAAGGATTAGAACTTAAGAGAGATTTTATTTTAATCTATAGAAGTATAACATGGACTTAAGGCTCAAAAATAATATATAAAAATTACCGTGATGAGCTGAGTCTATTTCGTCAGGACCGTCTGTCTGTATATACATGCGCGAACTAGTCACTAAGTATGGTTTTTAAGATATTGGTTTGAAAATGTGTATACATAACATCACCATTATCGGACGACTAGAGGTTATAAGTGTCATACAAAATAATCGATCAAAATCCAAACCTTGCTTGGAAAACTTTTTTGTTGGACTTTTGCTAAAAGCAAGAAGGCTGGCTACAAAAAGAAGCTCGATGTTTGAATACCACATGAATTTTCTGTGTAAAATTTAATGGACCAAATTAACATCTGCGATTCTTTACTGAAAAGAAATGAAATCGAACCATTTCTAAGCGAATGGCAACATGAGATGAAAATTGGATCAAATACGACAATAATGTGCGAACCATGATATCTGGTCCAAGCGTGGTGAAGCTCAACAAATGATCGCAAAACCGGGATTGATGCCTCGAAAGCTGAGTGTTTGGTGGGATTTTAAAGAAATCATCCACTATGAGCTGCTCGAGTCTGGTCGAACGATTGATTCTACATTTTACTGTCAACAACTGATGAGATTGAAGCAAGCATTCGGAAAAAACACTCAGAACTAATTAACAAAAAGACTTAATCTTCCAGTAGGACAATGCTAGACCACACACATCTTTGATGACTTGGAAAAAATTGGGAGAGCTTGACTGGGAAGTTTTGATGCATCCACCATATAGCCCTGACCTAACACCATCGGACTAGCATTTGTTTCGGTCAATGCAGAACTCCCTTAACAGAGTAAAGTAGGCTTCAAGAGAAGCCTGTAAAATATACTTGTTGCAGTTTTTCGCCGAGAAACCAGAAAAGTTTTACACTGATGGAATAATGTCTCTAGTAGAAAAATGGCAAAGATGGTCGACCAAAATGGTACATATTTGGTTCATTAAAGTTCATTATAAATACTAAAAAAACAAAAAATAAGTTGAAGTTTGATTAAAAATACGAAAAGACTACCCAATATTAGGCATACTTACCGCAAGAAAAGTTCACCGGGAAAGGATATGTACATAATCTCACGCTTCGTCCACTCGCCTGTGCTGTTCTTGATGATAAAACCGACAAAACCGCCAAGGAACACACCGGTTACCGTGAGCATGGTAAGCGAGTTCTCTCGCATGAATGCTTTGAACTTCGAATCCTCCTTCGGTCGCGTCATTTTGTATAGATTCTTCTGTTTATTTGTGACTTTGATAAGTAAAACGTATAATAAGGAAGTGAAATTTGGCAGAACCGCTTTGCGTTTTCGACTAGAAGCTGCTTATCAGCTGTGCGCAAGGATCAAAAGCACACACACATGTACGCGCGCACATGCACACAAACACAAAATGTTATGAACACCTTCGATGTGCAATTGTAAACTGTTGACAAAACAAAAATGAAAATTTTCTTATGAGAAATTTTTATAAACTTTTTTTAATATTTTTTAAATATATATGTATATATATATATTTTTTTTAATTTTTTTTTAATTTTTTTATTTTTTTGTGTTTATTATTTTTTAATTTGTTTATTTCGTTCTATACAAAGTTCTTTAAAAATATTTCATTAACATAAAAATTGCATTTATTATCCTTAAGGCTCTGCCTTAAGCATTAACCGCACTCACATATTCAACACAAAGGAACATTGGTGCGCCGTTACACAAAATATTTCGTTTACTTTACCGAATGACTGACCGAACGCGACTATAATCGCACGCAGTAAATTTTCCACTTATGCAAAGTGGTCGTTTGCCAGCAGCTCGTTGGCACGTTGGATCGTTCACCGTAGGTTTACTGAGTGGATGCTAACGATTGACCGTTGTTTTTTGTCGTCAATTAACCGTTCTAAATATTCGTGTGATCGCATTCACCCAACACACACACACACATATGGATTTTGCACCCTTGTTACACCAATACGAATGTAGAATTGATATACTCTACTCGCTCACAGTCGTATGGCTTGGGCGCGCCGTCAAATTATATGCGATCGCTTTGCGAATGTGTGTTAATCGGTTAAATGGGGACACGAGCAGGTGTCAGCGATCGCGTTTTTGATCATCGGAAGTATCACGACAAACACTTAGTAGCACATATAGACAAACTTACAGTGAATTGCATATTTCGACATTTTTAGTTGAGTGCGTCCATTATGTTTCGCGACAAAAGCTAGCGGAATTATTGTGTGAAAAGTAACCCCTAGCAGCTTTTTTAAACCGGATGAAGATGACGACTTATGGTAAATACGAATGAGAAAAAATATACACATATGTATAATATAATAAAACTATTCCAAGGGTAGGCATATAAGTAAGTAAGTCCACGAGAGCACTGTATGGAATCACTGAAAAAAGTGGTTAGCAACATTTGAAGTATACTATTATTAGGCTCGTCTGTAAAGGAATGGTTAGCTTAACGTTATTGGATGAAAAATTACATTTTATATGCGAAAGGGAGACTATTAAAGAGGCTTGAATAAAACCCTACGTATGTTTTTTTTATAACTATATTGAAAACTCAAGAAGCTATAAAAGAATTACCTAATATTCTTTGACTCGCGCTGTCCATATGAAATGCAGGTGTAAGCCAAATATAATATTGAATATGTTTCTTTCTTAGATTGGTATAATCTTCTTTTATATTCATGGTAAGTTGAGTCTCCATATACCAAAAATTGTGTCGAGCGTATTGTGTGAAAGATCAAAGACCACCTTCAACAAACTGATTGGACTTTATCAGTGTGGCTATGCCTGAACTTGGTATCTCTGGTAGGCTAATACGGCTGTGTAAGGACGTTGAGCAACACTAATAGCTCCGTCAGGATCTGGAAGGACTTCTCCGAGCCGTTTGACATCAAGCGTGGTATCAGACAAGGAGACCGCTCGTCGCCTAACTTCTTCCATCTATTGCTCGAGCAAATATTACGAGCTGCAGCGCTAAATAGAGCAGGTAAATCTTCTTTAAGAGTGCACAGATTGGAGAAGGGAGCAAAGCGTATAGGTCTGGTTGTGAACAATATCTCCTGTCTTCAAACAAACAATCGTCGTACTCGCTACTCGGTTCCCATGTCACTGTTGACAGTCATAACTTCAAAGTCCTAGATAATTTCGTCTACCTTGGTACCAGTATTAACACCAACAACAACATCAGCCTTGAAATACAACGCAGAATAACTCTTGCCAACAGGTAATACTCCGAACTGAGTAGCCAATTGTGAAGTATAGCCCTCTCCCGACGAACGAAGACCATACTCTACAAGTCACTCATCTTCGCCGTCTTGCTATATGCTGCAGAGGCATGGACGATGACAACATCTGATGAGTCGGGATTACGAGTTTTCGAGAGAAATGTTCTCCGGAAGATTTATAGTCCTTTGCGCATTTTCAATGGCGAATACCGCGGTTACTGAAACGATAAGCTGTACAAGATAAGCGACGACATTGACATAGTTCAACGAAACAAGAGACAGTAGCTACGCTGGCTAGGTCCACTCCACACCAGTTCTGAGAGTACTCGACGCAGTGACAGCTAGGGGAAGCAGAGGAAGAGGAAGACCTCCACTCCGTTGAAAAGATCGAATTGGCGCCAAACAGCGAAGAGGAAGCGCGCTGTTGTAAACTCAGATAAATTCAGCTGTGTCTCTAATTTTCGTAACTTTGACATATTCTTATACACCGAAGCCCATCCCTGATTTTTTCGGACGAGACAATTAATCTCCGTAGATCCAAATCAGCCAATATTTAATGATCAACAGAAACAACAACTTTTACTTTAATATTATATAAATAAGCTAAACAAAGAAACATGACCCTGAATACATACATACTTGTAAAAGAATTTTAATTTTAGCAAAACACGAGACACACAAAATTGCATACACAACACAAAAAGATGCATAAACTATTTTTGTACTGACACATGCACGCATAAATATACTCGCATATCATATAATGCCTGTGTATGGTCTATTTTCATGAATAAGAATAAGGGGCTTGTCTTCTCACAAGTGTTTGCAGCGCAACAATAAGTTAGCAGGTTATGAACTTTGTTTTTCAGCGATAAGATTTTGCAATCGAGTATGTACTTCGACAGTAGAAAATCAATATAAAAGCAGGGTAATAAATATATGATTTTCGAAAGAGACATACATACACATGAAAGCAAAAGCCTTCTGAGCTGGCTGTTTATACATATATGTCTATATATTTATATATACATATATTTGTGTATACATGGATATAGGCATTAATAATTACAGTTTTGTTACCAGCAAACAAAATTGCGAAACACTAAAAAATTTGCGGTTATTTTAATATTTGGGTGAGTCGAACGGAATTTCACATAATTTTCTATCTTTGTTAATGACTGCCTTACTATCGCAATAAATAACCACAAGCATACTACATCCATACTATACCAACCTCACAGCTAGTCAATACGTCTAAATAAAACAAAATTCAAAAATCATGATAATAGCAAAAGTAAGTAACCTTTAGTAAACACTTTCATTCAACACATTAATTGTTTACTAAAAGAATAACAAAGTTCAACTAAAAGTTTTAAGTTCCCTTTAGAAAATATTTATACTCTTGCAACCTGTTGCTACAGAGTATTATAGTTTTCTTTACCGAACGGTTGTATGTATCACTCAAAACCAAACGAGATGAGTTGAAACCCGGGTGACTGTCTGAGTGTCTGTCTATCTGTGGGTAAAAAATTTTGGAGAAGTGGGTGTCGCCCCTCGAAAAAATGTAATGCTCCTATCGAAGAAAAAAAGGAAAGTTTGGATTTTTTTAGGTATGTAGCAATTATTTCATTACACGAATGTTTTTATTTTTGGATAGTTCACTTTATTAACAATGTTTGTGCGAAATTTCTTGGAAACTGTCAAATAGTTTTTAAGGGGTGGCTGTTTCCCTTAGAGGCCTTTTTTGGCAGAGCCTTGCGGTGACAATTCCGCAGTTCGAACAAGTCAACTGAAACCATAAAAGTAAACAAATTTCATTAGTTAAGTGTAATTCCTTGTGCTTGAACGATCGTTCTTATGATTTGTTTTTTGTTTGTGCACACGGGAACGTTTTATGCCAAAAATTAACTTTTTGGTCACTAGAAATTTCACTAAAAAATTCATTTCGGCGAAAAACAAGTTTGTGCGTCAATAGTCGATCATTCAAGCACAGAAAAATTTCATTACGTACATTTTTAAAAAAATTGAAGAAAATTGGTTCAGTAGTTTTCCGCCAATCCATGTCACCGCAAAGTAATTTTTCAAAAAACACCATTTCGAGATATTTGCGTTTAAAGTTTCAAGTTCAGTTCAAGTTAGAAGTGATGTGACTTTTTTTCTACTGCTCGAATCTCTATGAAAATGTTCTCAAGGAGTTGTTCTTTAAGATAAAGCAATACAAAAATTCGATTTTTTGAAATTAAAAAAGGTATACGTAGGTTGCTCGTATATTTCTGGACTAGGCAACACTAAGTGTTGCCAGGTGCAATCTGACATTTCCATTGGAAAGTTTGACATTTTTTAGCATAATATCACTCAGAACGTTTTGTCATTTAATCGTGAATTGTTTTATTTACAGGGAATTAAAAAATTCATCTCGGCCCAAAAATGGAATTAACTCGTGAACATTTTCGTGCGATCATTTTTCACAACTTTCGACGTGGATTATCACGACAAGAGTGCATCGATGAACTAAAATCTTTGTATGGCTATGAAGCACCATCCTATAGCACTGTGAAAAACTAGTACAACGAATTCAATCGTGGCCGACGCTCGCTCAAAGACGAATTCCGTGAAGGTCGTCCAAAAACAGCCGTTGTGCCAGAAAACATCGATGCCGTACGTGAACTGATAATGCAAGACCGTCATGTAACATACCTTCAGATAGAGGCATGCCTATGCATTTCTCCCACCAGCATACATTCGATATTGCATGAACACCTGGCCGTAAAAAAGGTTTGTTTTCGTTGGATCCCGCACAATTTGACAATCGCTCAAAAAAGGCTCGTGTGGATTGGTGTAAAGAAATGCTGAAAAAATACGATCGCGGTGCTTCAAAAGATGTTTATAAGATCTTCACAGGTGACGAATCGTGGATCTATGCGTATGAACCCGAAACAAAACAGCAATCGACCGTGTTGGTCTTCCAAGACGAGCCAAATCCAACGGAAAAAAAAACATTTTCGTTGATAAATATGCCTATTTTCATTATGAGGCCAGAAATATATATAGCAGCCCTCGTAGAACCCCTTAAAGGAACCAAAATCGGACGGTGGTGGTGGCACCGGCCACTTTTACGCAACATCACATATCTCAGGACGTGCTCAACCAATTTCGACTAAATTTAGAATGTGGCATTTTTCGTATATTCTTAAGTAAAAGTATGAAAATGGGCGAAATAGAACTACAGCCATCCCTACTTCCCAAATAAAACAATTTTAAATTCCATTTGAAACTTTTACTTACAGTATACCAGTATGTGGATTCAGTGCTTGTTATGCTTATAATTGCTCGGTCATTGTATGAGATACTATATATAATCGAAATGCATCTGTGAAGAGTACTATTGTTTCAGTGAAGCCTGTTTTCTTGCTTTATCTAAATTCTTTCTAAATTATTGCCTTTGAGTATCTCTATCTCACTTGAAAAAATGATTTGCTAATATGAAACAGAAAGAGTTAGGCAGAAATAGGCAGTAAAATTGAATGAAAAATTGAAAAAAAATCAAAAATTCTTAATCATGGATATTTAGAATTATACTATCATATGTTTTTTCTGATATGTAAGTTAATCAATACTCAAGCGAGCTCAGCAAATTTTCCTACAGGGTTTAACCAGAGATCATATGGCATTGTACTACGCAATGCTGAATAATTATTTTAATAGATACTAATTGGAAAGTGTGTAAAGTAATATTCACACCATAAAAATATTTGTTTGCATGAACAATAGATTTGTATACGGTAGTACATACATACATATATGTATAATCAATAGGAAAGCGGATTATAGTATATGCTTCGCTCAAGCGTTTTGCTAACAGGTTAATTGACATTAATGAAGCTAAACAATTTCTAATGCGTTGGCGTTAAAAATATTGCATTACCTATTTGTCATTGTTACTGTTGTTTTTCCAATGAATGCATAAAAACATTAAGATAACTAACAAAAATAAGGCAAATGCACTTAAATGTGAGAAAATACAGTAGGTACTTGATAAGTGGGAAGTTTGTCAAAAGAAAGTTAAAAAAAAATTTCAACAAAAAGATTTTTAATGAAAAATATTGTGTGAAATTAAAACTTTTGAAAAAAAAAACTTTTTTACAAATAATAAATATTAATAAAGAATTTTTTTTAAGTGCAAATAAAGTTAAACTTTTTTTTAAGGCGAAAAAATTAAAAAAAAAGTTTTTTTAAATGATTTTAGAGACAAAAGATATATTTTTGGAAATTTGAAGATAGAAAATTTTGTACACATAAAAAAGAATATTTTTTATATATAAAAAATATAGTCTGAAATTAAATCTTATGAAAACAAACTTTTTTACAAATATTAAATATTTGCTTTTTATAAATGAAAAAATTTTTTAAAATGATTTTGGGGAAAAAATATTTTTGAAAATTTAATATTTTTTTAAAATTTGAAGATTTTATGCGTAAAAAAGGCAAAAAAAATTTTATATGAAAAATATAGTCTGAAATTGAATCTTTTGAAAACATACATATGTATGTACATATGTACTACATTTCTATTGAAAAAAAAATTAAAATATAGAATATTTGCTTTTTATAAATGACCAAATAGTGGAAAAAAGTGATTGATATATTTTTTTTTTTTGAAAAGTGGAAATATCGTATAAAAAATTGAAAAAATAAAAAATGTGTTTGAAAATTTATAATTTTTTTTGAAAATTTGAAAATATTTTTTTATATGCAAAAAATTAATATTTGTTTGAAAACTAAAATATACATTTTTCAAGCAATATAATTTTTAAAATATTTAATTTATTTCATCTTAACCCCACAAATACAATTACTCAAATAAAGTAAAGATATAAAATTGCATTAATTGCGTTTATGAAGTACATACTGTAGGTGCAATGTTTATAAATTTTTTGAGAAGTGGAAATTATGTAAAAAATTTTTTAAATGATTTTGGGGGCAAAAAAATTTTTGGAAATGTTTAAAAATATTTTTGAAAAATTAAAAGTTTTTTTCAACCAATATAATATTTTAACTCTTTTAAACCTATAAACGCCTACCTACACAAGTAAAGTTAAGCTATAAAATTGCATTAGTTGCATTTAAGGAGTACATACTGTAGTTGCATTTCTAATATTTTTTAATTGCCATTTGAGGGTGCTAAATGATTTTCTGCTATGTACTGTTAAGCTTATGTATTTTTAAAAATGCCTACATACATATGCATATATACATTAATTCGTATATGTACTATACATACATACACACATACATATGTACATGAAATGTATTCCTCTTTACTATAAATGTACATAAATTTTTTTACCCTAAACAGTGTATATTATATTTGCGTCAAAGTATGTAACACATAGAAGGAAACGTCGGAGATTCTATTAACGACATGTCAGGATGCCACTCTGAGTCAATTTAGCTACATATGTATATCAGTCTATTTTTCCGTCTCTCTGTCTGTATGCACTAAACGAACCTCTCAGTTTTTTTCATACCGATTTGGAATTTTGTACACTTCCTTTATTCTCCGACAAGCTGCTTATTTGTCGGAACTGCCTATATAGGACCACTATAGTATATAGCTGACAAACAAACTTTCCTATCTAACTCAAGTCCTTACATGGAAATTTTTTTTATTTCACAAGATAATCTTCGAAAAAATTGTTCATATCTTTAATAGCTTTTAGCAGTGTCACCAACTGACCGATCAGAATGAAACGTAAGATCTTTTTGTGCTCAAAAAACGCACCTGTAGAGGGTATTATAGCTTCGGCGCAGTCGAAGTTAACGTTTTTTCTTGTTTTTCATTTAAATAACTTGCTTTTATTAAGTGCGCATAGTCGTCTACTTATTTACATGATGCAGTTTTTGCGCCGACGATAAATAGCTTAATTGAAATGTATTTATTTGGCGTTGAACTTGAGACCTACGCTATTACAACACCCACTTAAGCTACCACACAACTAACCCTACCATATCGAGTCAACTAACCAATAATCAACAACAATGATCTGTAGTATGATTAACTCGTTGAGCGTGAATATTAATGAAACAAGAGTACAGATATTTTCAATATATACATATATAGTGTATACATATATATATAGCATATGTATATGTATATAGTATATAAGTATATATGCAAGAGAAATTGTAATATTTGCATACAGACATTCTCCGCTTCGAGTCGCAGTTGAAAGAAAATTAAAATAGTTGTCGAGTAATACTGGAAATAATTCAATTGTTCGACATTTATCAAAATGGTTGTATGAGTTTATTGAAAAACTACTATGAACCGGTTTAATTATTATGCGTTTTGTTGTAATTGCTGTAAAATAATTAAAATGAGATTCTTACAGCAGTAGAAATGATGCTCTTATGATATGGAGAAGTGTCAGCAAGGCGTTAAAAGAGCCATAGAGTAAGAAAAAAGAGAGAGTAAGACTATCATTGAAGTAATTAATATTCATTTGACTTTCACAACTATTTAGCCCAACTTCATATGGCATATTTACAGTTTGACATTAACCTACTTTAATTCGACATTATTAAAACAGCTGACAGTTTCTAATGTCAAACTTTTTCCGACACTTTGCTAAATTAAAATTATTTTCATAGAGGCTAGATATTAATCAAAATTAATTTCTACATCTGGCGCCCCATGCCATAAGTGCATGCACGTAATAATTTTCTGTGAAATTGCCATTGACACCAAGTGCAGTCATTAATAAAATGTAAACAATGCAACTCATTGACTTTTGCAGCATTCGGTCGTCTGGCATGTCACATAATCAATTAATTGATATAGTCTACATTACATATTTCCATGTAATTGAAGAAGCTTCATTAATTTAAGTAGACAAAAAATGCGGAAATTAGAAGTGTAAGTAACGAAGAAATGCAACACATTTTTGAATGATGAAAGGAAAAACAGGAAATTCTGTTTAAAACTATTGTGGAAAATATCTTGTTACATTTAAATTTCAGAAATTACCATATTATTTGTCATAATAACGTAAATAATATGAAATCTATTTGAAGCTTTGAAGAAAAACTGACGAAAATTTAACCGTTGGTTTGTTCTTCATGTCGACAATTTCAAGTCGTTAGCTCAAAATGTAGGAACTAGTTAAGGAATTAGCTAAACTTTGAGCTAACGACTAGAAATTGTCCACAAGTTCTTTTCTTCTCAATAAGGTGCTCGTTTGCGGAGACCGCCGACGTTGGACCACCATGAATACGAGTACAGCTGCCACCTCTCTTCTTCGCTCCACACGACACATTGACTGAAACAACTAATTTGATAAGACGTGAACGACATTTTTTTACACTCGTTAATAAAGTTGTCAATATTTTTCTGTGACGACTTTTGATAAGTTCAGAAGGAATATTTTGGAGATACGTCAGTCAGAGTGGCAAAAAAGCCAGGTTATGTTTATTTTTCACAAAATTTCCGTTTTAACGAAATTTTTTTAGAATGGTTTTCTGAAGATATAAACTTATAAAAGCTTTACTTATGAAACACTAGTAATTAGAAAACATGCCACTCCTTCGTCAGTTGGCAATGGAATTTTAATATTTTCATAAAAGTTTCATGTGTGATCAAACAACTTTTATTACATTTAATCAAGTGAATTCATTTACAAATTGTTTTTAATAACGTATTACTACAGCATTACATTTAATCATTTGCATATTCAGCAAAAATGATATGAATTTTAATTGTGAATAAGAACTGTTCGCTCATTAAGGAGAAAATAATGACATTATAATGACAACTGTATGAATGAGTGTACCCTGAACAGGGTGTATTAAGTTTGTCATGAAGTTTGTAACACCCAGACGGAAACGACGGAGACCCTACAAGGTTTATGCTATATACGAGTAATTGATCAGCGTGATGAGAAATATCGATTTAGCGATGTCCGTTTGTACATACACGAACTAGTCCTCAGTTTTTGTGCGATTGGCTTGAAATTTTGTGCACGTTCTTTTCTTCAAAAAAAGCTGCTCGTTAGTCGGAAACGCCGATATCGAACCACTACAGCATGTAGCTGTCATACAAACTGAACGATCAAAATTAAGTCCTTAAATGGAAAACTGTTTCATTTGACAAGAAAACTTTCTACGAGATTCAACATGGATTATCCAAAGCAGCAGTACAAACTGCGAAGAAACTGACCGCTAAAAATCAAGCTCGCGTTTGTATTTGTGAAGGTTTTATAAATTGGGAGCCTCTGAAGTTAGAATTTTTTTCCTGTTTTTTTTATATTATTTTTTTAATCCTTACTAGAACATCTTAACACGAATTCAAAAGCTATCTAATTGCCATGAATTACTTTCAACAGAGCTTTTCTCAATGTGAGATTTAATGACGTCAAAAATCAGCAAATTTTCACACATTACAAAAGCAAATATAAGTACCTGAATAGCTGATGATGTGTATACTTTTTTTAGCATACAAACTTATTCACAACATATTTATTTGTTGGTAGAAATGTAGTTGATATTACAAATTACATAAGTGCCTGTGAATGAGGTGAATAATATGGTGGTGTGCTAAGTAATACAGCAAACTGTGTGAAACTGACCTCAGTTTGGAATTTGGAGCGGATTAGGGTAAAAACGGAAGTGACACGCTACTAACACACACAAACATAAGTGATGCCACAGCGTCATTCAAACACAACTTTAATCACGGATTTAAATATGTAGGTGATGATGAGCACCTAATTGACATCCTGTGTGTTGAATAGGAAAGTAAAATACCTCTGTGAAAACCTGTGATTATTTACGTGTGCATTTACGTGTGTATGAGTGCATACATATGTATATGTATTATATATCAGTAAATATAACATACGTATGTACATATAAGAATATAATAGCATATGAATATTTGGCCGAACTTGTTCCACAATTTTTGAGATATCGATCTGAAATTTTGCACATGCCATTTTCTGATTAAGCAGCTGCTCCGCTGTTGGAACGGCCGATATCGGACTACTATAGCATATAGCTGTC